>NC_081399.1:4450112-4750112 GCF_030684315.1 Stegostoma tigrinum
CTGGAAGTCCGCCCAGGTGTGGCATATATTGCGCATGCGTCCTGGCAGACTGGACGAACACGTGCTTTGTGGCCAGTGATGACAATGTGTGGGGCTGGATGGACACAGCAGGTCAAGCAGCATCAGAGGAGCAGGGAGGCTGAGGTTTCAGGCCTGGACCCTTCATCAGAAATGGGCGAGGGGGAAGGGGGTTCTGAAATAAATAGAGAGAGAGGGTGAGACGGATAGAAGATGGATAGAGGAGAAGATAGGTGGAGAGGAGACAGACAGGTCAGAGAGGCGGGGATGGAGCCAGTAAAGGTGAGTGTAGGTGGGGAGGTAGGGAGGGGATAGGTCAGCCCAGGGAGGATGGACAGGTCAAGGGAGGGGGGTAGTAGGTCGGAGGTAGGGGTGGGGCTTGAGTTGGGAGGAAGGATAGGTTAGGGAGGTGGGTACGAGTTGGCCTGGTTTTGGGATGCAGTAAGGGGAGGGGACATTTTGAAGCTTGTGAAGTCCACATTGATGCCATTGGGCTGCAGGGTTCCCAAACGGAATGTGAGGTGCTGTTCCTCATTCTGGCACTGCAGGAGGCCCAGGATGGACCTGTCGTCTAAGGAATAGGAGGGGGAGTTGAAATGGTTCGCAACTGGGAGGTGCAGTTGGTTAGTGCAACCCAAGCATAGATGTTCTGCAAAGTAGTCCCCAAGCTGCCACATGGTTTCTCTGATGTAGAGAAGGCCACAACGGGTACAGCGGATGAAGTATACCACATTACGAGATGTGCAGGTGATCATCTGCCTGTTGTGGAAAATCTTCTTGGGGTCTGGGATGGGGGTCAGGGAGAGATGTAGTGGCAGGGGTAGCACTTCCTGTGGTTGCAGGGGAAAGTGTTGGGTGTGGTGGGTTTGGAGGGGAGTATGGAGCTGACAAGGGAGACCCGGAGAGAGTGGTCCCTACAAGGGTGGGGAGGGAAAAATGTTTTTGGTGGTGGGGTCAGACTGCAGATGGTGGAAGTGTTGGATGATGATGCGTTGGATCTGGAGGTTGGTGGGGTGGTACGTGCGGATGAGGGGATTCTGTTTTGGTTGTTGTTGCAGGGAGGGGTGTGAGGGATGAGTTGCGAGAAATGCGGAAGACCCAGTCGAGGGCGTTCTCAACCACTGAGTGGGGGGAAGTTGCTGTCCTTGAAAAACGAGGACATCTGAGATGTACAGGAGTGGAATGCCTCATCCTGGGAGCAGATGCGGCGGAGGTGAAGGAATTGGGAATAAGGGATGGCATTTTTGCAGGAAGGTGGGTGAGGGGAGGTGTATTCTAGGTAGGTGTGGGAGTCAGTGGGCTTGAAATGGATATCGGTTTCTAGGTGGTTGCCAGATATCGAAATGGAGAGGTCCAGGAAGGAGAGGGAGGTATCAGAGATGGTCCAAGAGAACATAAGGCTGGGGTGGCAGGTGTTGGTGAAGTGGATGAACTGTTTGAGATCCTCGTGGGAGCTTGAGGCGGCGCTGATACAGTCATCATTGTAACGGAGGAAAAGGTGTGGTTTAGGGCCATTGTAGCTACGGAAGAGCAATTGTTTCACATAACCTACGAAGAGGCAGGCACAGCTTGGGCCCATGCAGATACCCATGGCCACCCTCTATGTCTTTCGGAAATGGGAGGAATTGAAAGAGAAGCTGTTGAGCGTGAGGACAATTTCGGCTAAGCGGATGAGGATGTCAGTGCTGGGGGACTGGTCGGGCCTGTGGACAGGAAGAAGTGGATGGCCTTTAGGCCATCTTTATGGGGAATGCAGGTGTATAGGGACTGGACGTCCATGGTAAAGGTGAGGTGTTGCAGACCAGGGGATTGGATATTTTGGAGGAGTTGGAGAGCATGGATGATGTCACGGATGTAGGTAGGGACTTCCTGGACCAAGAGGGAGAAAATGGAGTCAAGATAGTTGGAGATAGGTTCAGTGGGGCAGGAGCAGGCGGAGACAATGGGTCGATCAGGGCAGGCGGGTTTGTGGATTTTGGGAAGGAGATAGAAGCGAGCAGTGCGGGATTGGGGAGCAATGAGGTTGGAGGCTGTGGGTGGGAGGTCATCTGAGGTTGTGGATGGTTTGGGAGATGATGGTTTGGTGGTCAGGGGTTGGGTCATCATCAAGGGGGCAGTTGGAGGAGCTGGCGCCTGGCCTCGGCAACGTAGAGGTCAGTTCGCCATACTACAACTGCACCTCCCTTGTCCACAGGTTTTATGGTGAGGTTGAGATTGGAGCGGAGGGCTGCATGTTCTATGTGGGAGAGGTTGGAGTGGGTGAGAGGGGTGGAGAGGTTGAGGTGATTCATGTCTTTAATGCCCATTTGCTCCAGGAAGATGGATGTTGCTGAAAGAGTTATAGAGTTATACAGCATGGAGACAGACCCTTTGGTCCAACTCATCCATGACATCAGATGCCCTATATAAAAATTGTCAGAGAGCAACACACAACCGCTTCCATTTAGAAAGCCTAGGGCAGCAGGTGCATGTGAATACTACTAACTGCAAGTTCTCCCTCAAGACACTATCACACTGAGTTGAAAATAAATTTCTTGTTATGTTAGAGTCGCTGGGACAAAACTCTGGAAATCCACCCCCCCCCCCCACCCCACCAACAGCATTGTGAATCTCCCAACAGTACATAGACTTCAATGGTTCAAGAAGACAGCTCACTGCCACCTTTTCAAGGACTGTAATAGATGGGAAATAAATGCTGCCCCAGCCAGCAATGACCATGACCCACAGTGAGTTTAAAAAAAAAATTCTTAAGGGTCTTGACAGGATATATGCTGTCAGAGCGGTTCCCCTCATTGGAATGTTAAGGACCAGAGGGTATAGACTCACAATAAAGGTTATCAGTCTAAGACTGAGATGAGGAGCAACATTTTCTCTCAGAGGGTTGTGAGTTCTTGGAATTCCTTACCATGGTGATCTGTGTGGGCAGAGTCCTTGTGTATATTTAAGGCCCAGATAGGTAGGCTCTTGATCAATGGGGAAGCAAGGGTTATAGGAAAGTGATGTGAGAAATGTTCTATTAACCCACGATCAAATGGAAGGCTGAATGGCCTTCTCCTGTTCCAATTTCTTATGGTCATATAAGAGACCTACATGCTGACAGGAAAAACTATTTAAAACTCCCCATTTTGTGCGTTAGAAAGAAATTGCACAAAGGAGGCCCTTCAGTCCATTGTTTCCCATGGGGCTGGCTTTCTGATTAGGCTCTCCAATTGTTCCTACTATACCTGATCATTTCCATCTGGAGTCTTGGAAACCTATTGACTGGCACTGGTTTATTCAATTCCAATTATATTTGACCCCCAAGCCTGGGAAGTTGAGTGCTTTAAATTCCATTTTTGAAATTAACATTTGTAAAATGCTCAGATTCACACATGCTCAAAATGAAAACTGAATTCAGTCCCTCTTTTCAGAGAAGGAAATGTGCTACTCTCAACTATATTGGACACTAGCAACATGATGATGTGGTTAACAAGTAACTGACCTGTAAAGTGGTGAGCAAGGAACTCAGTAGCGTTCAAGAATGCACTTATTCATCATCGTCTTCACCAGTGCAATGCGGGATGGAAAACAAATGTTTACCTTAGCAGCAATTGTCATATCCTTGTGTACCAGACTGTTATTGGTAATTGTGTCAAAAAAGTCACAGCTCACCATTTTTTCACTTGCCATTTGCTGTAGATGTGCAATATTGGTTTGTTTTGACTAATCCAATGTGTGTGGATGAGCATTCATTCTTAATGAGCTTAAGAAGGTGATGATAAGATGGGGGCTTCTTAGGCCGAATAGAATATCAACATATTGTCACATATACTTTTACAAAAAAAGTGAAAAGTTTTATAAGTCACCGTACCATGACACCAAAAAGTTAATAACAGATAAATGAGAAGAAAAGAAACTAAAAGTTTACAGTTTTTCAGTTAATGATCCCTGAGTTTGTGGTACGCTGCAAAACCAGACTGAGGCGACATCTCCACACTGGGACTAGGCCTCAAATCTGGGGCAAGAATGCAACTCTAGGCTGAGATCATCCATCCTAGACAAGAACACCACACCAAGAGACCATCCAACCAGGCGCCGGCTCTGTAGCACCATTCCAGGCCATCAGAAGCCACCTCAATGCTGGGTCTATTCCAGGTTGAAGCTGCCTTCTAACTAATGAAAAGAAGCTAAGGTACAATAATAAATGGAAACATTTTAAAAAAGCACAGCGAAGGAAAAATTAAAGCCGTCAAATTAGACGAGCACTGGGCTCCTGGGCTGAGGAGCCCACACGTTGCACTGCTACTTTCTCACTATCTTGAAAACTGCTTCAGATGTCGAGACCCCCCTGAAGGGAAGTCTGTCTAAAAACCTCTTAAACATTGCTGTTGCATTTGCTTCTCCCACCTGTCTGAGCAACAAATTCCAGGCACCCATGATAATAGGAACTGCAGATGCTGGAGAATCCAAGGTAACAAAAGTGTGGAGCTGGATGAACACAGCAGGCCCAGCAGCATCTCAGGAGCACAAAAGCTGATGTTTCGGGCCTAGACCCTCTCTGATGAAGGGCCTAGGCCCAAAACGTCAGCTTTTGTGCTCCTGGGATGCCGCTTGGCCTGCTGTGTTCATCCAGCTTCACACATTGTTATCTTAAATTCCAGGCACCCCCCCCCCCGCATTCTTTGCATAAAAAGTTTGCCTCGCACATCTCCTTTAAAATTATCCCCTCTCACCTTAAACCTATGGCGTTCTAAGATTTGAAATTTCCACCTTGGGAGAAGACTTCCATTGTCCACACCATCCAGGCCCATCATTATTGTATTCTCTTTTATCAGATCATCCGTCTGTTTTCAACGGTCTGGTGAAGACAGTCGGAATTTGCCCAGCCTGTCCTTACACACCACTTCAGGCAACATTCTGATAGACATCTTTTGCATCCTTTCGAAAGCCTCCAGATAATTTCTACAGTATGCTGACCAATCCTGCGCACAATGCTCCAAAATGCAGCCCGCATCATGACCAGACAACTTTAACACTCAATGGCCCATTGAAGAAGAAATTGAATAGAAAACCACATTCTGGGCAATGTGCTATATCCCTAAACAATTTTATTTCTTTCTATTCAGAACTTTGGATTACTGGAGGACATATGAAGTGCAAAACTGAAGTCATCACGACTTCTCAACTTGCACAAAATGGCAATGGTTCCACTGGGGCTCGAACCCAGGACCTTCTGCGTGTAAAGCAGACGTGATAACCACTACACTATGGAACCAGCTCATCTGGCTGGGGTAGCTCATAAACAATTGGTGACTGCAATTATTGGCCCATTCATGGGGCTGGCTGGTTTTCATGCAAATGTGTCGCCTCCTTTCTGGGTGACATCAGTGCTGTGCATTCTCCGTTGAAGCGCTGTTGTTCTGTCCTGCCCTGATTTAAATATGATCTGGTCTGTCAAGGTGGGCAGAGATAATGGGAACTGCAGATGCTGGAGAATCCAAGGTAACAAAAGTGTGGAGCTGGATGAACACAGCAGGCCCAGCAGCATCTCAGGAGCACAAAAGCTGACGTTTCAGGCCTAGATCCTCTCTGATGAAGGGTCTGGGCCTGAAACGTCAGCGTTTGTGCTCCTGAGATGCTGCTTGGCCTGCTGTGTTCATCCAGCTTCACACTTTGTTACCTTAAATTCCAGGCACCCCCCCCCCCGCATTCTTTGCATAAAAAGTTTGCCTCGCACATCCCCTTTAAAATGATCCCCTCTCACCTTAAACCTATGGCGTTCTAAGATTTGAAATTTCCACCTTGGGAGAAGACTTCCATTGTCCACACCATCCAGGCCCATCATTATTGTATTCTCTTCTATCAGATCATCCATCTGTTTTCAACGGTCTGGTGAAGACAGTCGGAATTTGCCCAGCCTGTCCTTACACACCACTTCAGGCAACATTCTGATAGACATCTTTTGCATCCTTTCGAAAGCCTCCAGATAATTTCTACAGTATGCTGACCAATCCTGCGCACAATGCTCCAAAATGCAGCCCGCATCATGACCAGACAACTTTAACACTCAATGGCCCATTGAAGAAGAAATTGAATAGAAAACCACATTCTGGGCAATGTGCTATATCCCTAAACAATTTTATTTCTTTCTATTCAGAACTTTGGATTACTGGAGGACATATGAAGTGCAAAACTGAAGTCATCACGACATCTCAACTTGCACAAAATGGCAATGGTTCCACTGGGGCTCGAACCCAGGACCTTCTGCGTGTAAAGCAGACGTGATAACCACTACACTATAGAACCAGCTCATCTGGGTGGGGTAGCTCATAAACAATTGGTGACTGCAATTATTGGCCCATTCATGGGGCTGGCTGGTTTTCATGCAAATGTGTCGCCTCCTTTCTGGGTGACATCAGTGCTGTGCATTCTCCGTTGAAGCGCTGTTGTTCTGTCCTGCCCTGATTTAAATATGATCCGGTCTGTCAAGGTGGGCAGAGATAATGGGAACTGCAGATGCTGGAGAATCCAAGATAATAAAATGTGAGGCTGGATGGACACAGCAGGCCAAGCAACATCTCAGGAGCACAAAAGCTGACGTTTCGGGCCTAGACCCTTCATCAGAGAGGGGGATGGGGAGAAGGAACTGGAATAAATAGGGAGAGAGGAGGAGGCGGACCGAAGATGGAGGGAAAAGAAGATAGGTGGAGAGGAGAGTATAGGTGGGGAGGTAGGGAGGGGATAGGTCAGTCCAGGGAAGACGGACAGGTCAAGGAGGTGGGATGAGGTTAGTAGGTCCGAAATGGAGGGGCGGCTTGAGGACATCCCCTCCCCCCACTGCATCCCAAAACCAGCCCAGCCTGTCTCTGCCTCCCTAACCTGTTCTTCCTCTCACCCATCCCCTCCTCCCATCTCAAGCCGCACCTCCATCTCCTACCTACTAACCTCATCCCACCTCCTTGACCTGTCCGTCTTCCCTGGACTGACCTATCCCCTCCCTACCTCCCCACCTACACTCTCCTCCCCACCTATCTTCTTTTCTCTCCATCTTCGGTCCGCCTCCCCGTCTCTCCCTATTTATTCCAGTTCCCTCACCCCATCCCCCTCTCTGATGAAGGGCCGAGACCTGAAACATCAGCTTTTGTGCTCCTGAGATGCTGCTTGGCCTGCTGTGTGCATTCAGCCCTACACTTTGCTATCTTGTCAAGGTGGGCAGTATTGTTTCTGGTATTGCACCGTGGTGGGATGTAGATGGGGTCCATTTCAACATGTGTGTTAATTGCATTGGGAGTTGAAAACCAGGCCTTCTGGAATTCTATTGCCCGTCTCTGTCTCGCTTGTCCCAGTACTGTAACTTTATCCGTGTCAAATTGATGTCCTTGGACATCGGAATGCATTGACGGTGCGGCCACCTCTCCCTTTTAATACACTCCGATATACAAGGACATCAGTTTGACTGAGACAAAGTTGCAGTTCTAGGACAGGCGAGACAGAGGCGGGCACGAGAATTCCCGTAGGCCTGGCTTACACTTTGAAATAGACCCCCATCCACATCCCACAACGGCACAAAACTGAAAACAGACCGGGCCATATCAATTCAGGGACATAAACACAGGTGCTGGAAAAGCTCAGCAGGTCGAGCAGCATCTGTTGGGGGGCAGGGGCGGTGGTGGAAATGGAGTTAACGTCTTGGGTCCGGTGACCCATCCTCAGCACTCAAGGGAAGAACAAAGTTGCTGGATACAGAGCAACAGCGCTGCAAACGAAACTTCACAAATGTCACCGAGAAACGAGACAAAACGTATGCATTCAAAGCGGTCAGCTCGCAGAATCAACCGCAACCCGAGCTTCAGCTTTTTGTTAAAACATTAAACAACCAGTGATTGCTTACGTGGAAATTTTCCAATTGTAATTATTTGCACGAAGCGTTGTGAATGTGTTTGCAGGGAGCTTTAAACAGCGTTGAGGTGAAATTGGTGCTTTATTTTTGTCTCTCAGGAAGCTAACATTTAACATAACCGCCCACAAAAAGAAATATGGGAGAGTGTGTAATTGGTGCAGGATGGGAGATGAACTCGGGCTGGTGTCATGCAATTGCGAACGCATTTTGGAGGTCGGGGATCGCACAAGAAAGAAGACGTTAGAAATCCGCAAATCTAAAGGGGGATGAAAACAATATCGCATGTTCTCCAACGAATGCCACTGTGCTGTAAGTTACCAGCGAGCCCGGATAGCTCAGTCGGTAGAGCATCAGACTTTTAATCTGAGGGTCCAGGGTTCAAGTCCCTGTTCGGGCGTTGTTTTTAAACTTGCCAGCCGAATTGTTGCAATAAACTTGGCTTCAAACTGTACAACGGATGTTGACATTAAATCTATCACTTGCTACCTCCACAAATTCTTTTCAGACACAGGCACAACGCGAGGATACGCAATTCGTGATAACGAAGTGTGGAGCTGGATGAACTGTGTTATCTTGGCTGCTCCGGCATCTGCAGTTCCCATTGTCTCTACCCAATTCGGGATTTAGTTTTGGGAAATGAAGATGGGGAGAAATAAGGGGGAAGATTGAAAGAAAAACAATGGTTCTCACGGAGGGGCATCAAGGAGCACGAGCAAAACTGAAATTAGTAGGTGTCATGGGCCAAGCTCAATGCTGCAAGGAATCGTAACTGGCATATGGGAAGGTGTTTATGGTTGTTGGAGGTCATTCCTGTCAGAACCAGGACATCTGTGTGGATGAGGGAACGGACTGTGGACAGGATGAGCCAGCTGAACATGGCACCGTGGTGCAGAAGGCCATTCAAGAGGGGGGAGCAAAAAGACAGGTAGTTGTTATAGGGGATTCTATTATTAGGGGGACAGATAGTATCCTATGCAAGCCGGATCGGGAGTCCCGCATGGTGTGTTGCCTGCCCGGTGCCAGGGTGCAGGACATCTCCGACCGGGTTGAAAGGATATTGGAGCGGGGGTGGGGGATCCAATTGTTGTGGCCCACGTTGGAGCTAATAACATAGGCAAAGCTAGGGTAGAGGGCCTGTTCAGGGATTATGAAGCACTAGGAAAGAAATTGAAGTACAGGTCCTCAAGGGTCATAATCTCCGGATTACTGTCTGAGCTACATGCCAGTTGGCATAGGGAAAAGAAAGTTAGGGAAGTAAACGCGTTGCGAAGGGATTGGTGTGGGAAAGAGGGATTCCATTTCATGGGGCATTGGCATCAGTTTTGGAACTGGGCCAATCTGTACCGTTGGGACGGACTCCACCTGAACGTATCTGGCACCAGTGTTCTAGCGAAAAGGATAAATAGGGTGGTCAGTAGGACTTTAAACTTCTGAGTCGGGGGTAAGGGAAAGTGAAAGAGACCGGGAGTATGGAGTTAAATGGAAAGATCAGCAACAGGATAGCATGTGTACAGGTGGGTTTAAGCTCGAGGCAGACTAGGAATACAGCAAAAAGGAAGAATAGCTTAAGACATTTTAGGATTTCCAATCTCTCTAATAATGCTAAGAAAGTTAGCATTAAGGCACTTTAGCAAAATGCTCGTAGTATTTGCAACAAAGTAGATGATTAACAGCACAATCCTCTTGAATGAATATGATGTGGTAGGCATCACAGAGACATGGTTGCAGGGTGTTCAGGACTGGCAGTTAAACATCCAAGGATTCACAACATATCGAAAAGACAGGGAGGTGGGCAGAGGGGGAGGGGTTGCCTTGTTAGTTAAGAATGAAATCAAATCTACGGCACTGAATGACATAGGGTCAGACGATATGGAGTCTGGGTGGAGTTGAGGAACCACTAAGACAAAAAAAATGAATGGGAGTTATGTGCAGACCTCCGAACAGTGATCAGGACCAGGGGCGCAAGATGCACTGAGAAATAGATAGGGCATGTCAGAAAGGCAAGGTCACGGTGATCATGGGGCATTTCAGTATGCAGGTGGACTGGGTGAATAATGTTACCAGTGAATCAAAAGAAGGGGAATTCATGGAATGTTTGCAGGATGGCTTTTTGGAACAGCTTGCAATGGAGCCCACAAGGGAGCAGGCTATTCTGGACTTAGTGCTATGTCATGAGCCAGACTTTATAAAAGACCTTAAAGTAAGGGAACACTTAGGGGTCAGCGATCATAATATGGTAGAGTTCAGTCTGCAGTTTGAAAGAGAGAAGGCAAAATCGGATGTAATGGTGTTACAGTTAAATAAAGGTAATTACAGGGGCGTGAGAGAGGAATTGACGGAAATTGACTGGAAGCAGAGCCTAGTGGGGAAGACAGTAGAGCAACATTGGCAGGAGCTTCTGGGTGTAATTGAGGAGACAGTACAGAGGTTCATCCCAAAGAAAAGAGAGATTACCCGGGGTGGGATTAGACAGCCATGGCTGACAAAGGAAGTCAGGAAATATATCAAAGAAAAAGAGACAGCCTATAAAGTGGCCAGGAGCACTGGGAAATCAGAAGATTGGGAACACTACAAAAACAAACAGTGGATAACAAAGAGAGCAGTAAGGAAGGAGAGGATCAAATATGAAGGTAGGCTAGCTAGTAATATTAGAAATGATAGTAAAAGCTTCTTTCAATACATTAGAAACAAACGAGAGGCAAAAGTAGACACTGGGCTGCTCCAAACTGATGCTGGAAGGCTAGTGATGGGAGATAAGGAAGTAGCTGAAGAACTTAATAAGTACTTTGCGTCAGTCTTCACAGTGGAAGACATGAGTAGTATGCCAACAATGAGGCAGAGTCAGTGGGCAGAGTTGAGTACGGTAGGCATTACAAAAGAAAAAGTGCTAGAAAAGCTAAATGGTCTAAAAATTGATAAATCTCCTGGCCCTAATGGGCTATATCCTAGAGTTCTGAGGGAGGTGGCTGAGGAAATAGCAGAGGCTTTGGGTGTGATCTTTCATAAGTCACTGGAGTCAGGGAAAGTCCCAGATGATTGGAAAATTGCTGTTGTAACCCCCTTGTTTAAGAAAGGATCAAGGCAAAAGATGGAAAATTATAGGCTGATTAGCCTAACCTCACTAGTTGGTAAAATTCTTGAATCCATTGTCAAGGATGAGATTTCTAAATTCCTGGAAGTGCAGGGTCAGATTAGAACAAGTCAGCATGGATTTAGTAAGGGGAGGTTGTGACTGACAAACCTGTTAGAATTCTTTGAAAAGGTAATAAGTATGTTAGACCAGGGAAACCCTGTAGATGTTATCTATCTAGACTTCCAAAAGGCCTTTGATACCATGCCTCACGGGAGGCTGCTGAGCAAGGTGAGGGTCCATGGTGTTCGAGGTGAGCTACTGGCTTGGATTGAGGGTTGGCTGTCTGACAGAAGGCAGAGAGTTGGGATAAAAGGCTCTTTTTCGGAATGGCAACTGGTGACAAGTGGTGTCCCGCAGGGTTCAGTGTTGGGGCTGCAGCGGTTCGCCTTATCTATTAATGATCTGGATGAAGGGATTGGGGGCATTCTAGTTAAGTTTGCCGATGATACAAAGGTAGGTGGACAGGCAGGTAGTACTGAGGAGGTGGGGAAGCTGCAGAAAGATTTAGACAGTTTAGGAGAGCGGTCCAGGAAATGGCTGATGAAATTCAATGTGAGGTTTTGCACTTTGGAAAAAAGAATACAGGCATGGACTATTTTCTAAACAGTGAGAAAATTCGTAAAGCAGAAGTACAAAGGGATCTGGGAGTGTTGGTCCAGGATTCTCTAAAGGTTAACTTGCAGGTAGAGTCCTTGATTAAGAAAGCGAATGCAATGTTGTCGTTTATCTCAAGAGGGTTGGAATATAAAAGCAGCGATGTGCTTCTGAGGCTTTATAAAGCTCTAGTTAGGCCCCATTTAGAATATTGTGTCCAATTTTGGGTCCCACATCTCAGGAAAGACATACTAGCCCTGGAGCATGTCCAGCGGAGATTCACACGGATGATCTCTGGAATAGTATCAGAAATAATGGTAACTGCAGATGCTGGAGAATTCCAAGATAATAAAATGTGAGGCTGGATGAACACAGCAGGCCAAGCAGCATCTCAGGAGCACAAAAGCTGACGTTTCGGGCCTAGACCCTTCATCAGAGGAAGGGTCTAGGCCCAAAACGTCAGCTTTTGTGCTCCTGAGATGCTGCTGGGCCTGCTGTGTTCATCCAGCCTCACATTTTATTATCTTGATCTCTGGAATAGTAGGTTTAACGTACAATGAATGGCTAAGGATCCTGGGATTGTACTCATTAGAGTTCAGAAGTTTGAGGGGAGATCTAATAGAAACTTATAAGATATTGTATGGTTTAGAAGGGGTGGATGCTGGGAAGTTGTTTCAGTTAGGCGGGGAGACTAGTACCCGTGGGCACAGCCTTAAAATTAGAGGGGGTACATTTAAAACCAAAAGGAGACGACATTTCTTCAGCGAGAGAGTGGTGGGCTTGTGGAATTCATTGCCACGGAGTGCAGTGGAGGCCGGGACGTTGGGTGCCTTCAAGGCAGAGCTCGACAAATTCTTGATCTCAGAAGGAATCAAGGGCTACGGGGAGAGTGCAGGGAAGTGGAGTTGAAATGCCCATCAGCCATGATTTAAATGGCGGAGTGGGCTTGATGGGCCAATGGCCTTACTTCCACTCCTATGCCTTATGGTCTTACGGCCTATCTCTGCAGGAATTCCTCAGTGTAAAGACCGAGGCACAACCACCTTCAGCTGCTTCATCTCTCCATCCCGAAGAAAGTCCAAAGTGGGGATGTTTGCTGATAATTGCAAACTGTCCAGCACCACTGGCAACTCTGCAGAGGGTGAAGCAGTCCGTGTTCAGTACAGATCACAAAAACAGCAGATGCTGGAGTCACAGTCAATCTTGTGTGGAGCTGGACGAAGACAACGTGTTTGGCACTGTCAGAGGAGCAGGAAAGTAAACATTTTGGGTTGGGACCCTTCCCAAATCGAAACATTCACTTTCCTGCTCCTCTGATACTTCCTAACCATTTATGTTCCTCCATCTTCACAGTGTATTGACATGTTCAACGTTACAAAATCTGGACAATATCCAGGCTTGGGCTGACAAGTGGCAAGTAGCATTTGCACAGCATAAATGCCAGTAAATGAACTCTCCAATAAACTGCAATCCAACAATGGCCCTTGGACATTCAATTGTGTTAGCATTCGTGAATGCCCTTCAACCAACATCTTGAGCCTACAAATGATTAGAAACTCAGCTGAACTTGCCACATAAAGGGAATGAGCAGATCAGAAGTGAGGAATACTTCAATCGGTAATTCACTCCCTGACTTCTCAAAGTCAGTCCGTCCTCAATGCACATGGCAGAGTGTGGTGGAATGCTCGCTGCATTCCTGAATGGATGCAGCTTTAATAACACTCAAGAAGATTAACTGCATCCAGGGAAAAACAACGGCCTTGAATAGCATCATATTCACAAAACATCTACTGCCCAACACATGAATACTCAGGGGAAGTAGTGTGTACAAGTCTACGAGATGCAATGCAGAAACTAACCTTAGGCCCTCAAACTGGACCAACCAAACCTTCAACAACCACCATCTTTAAGGACTAGAGCAACAGATACATGGGAACACCATAACTTACCAGTACCCCACAAAGACTCTGAATGACCTGGCTTGGAAATATATTGCCTGTCCTTCACTGTTGCTGCATCAAAATTCTGTAATTCCCGATCAAAGGGCATTTTGGTCGTCCCACACCATCTGGTCTGCAATGTGTCAAGTTGGTAGCTCAGCACTAGGGTTCTGCAATGCGTGCTGAGCAGTCAGCAATGCCCAAATCCCATGAATGAAGAAATTTTTCTTCTTTAAGTGACAACGAATGACCATATCAGGGATTGTGAAAACAATTTGTTTAGATTAAGTATTATTTTGCAAAGGGACAGAGATAAATGTGGCGTACGGTTTTATAACTGGGGGATGCAATATTTTCCTCTTCTGAGTTGAGGATAAGAGTTGGACGTTCATTCTTCAGATGTACAGTCGATTTGTTGGGGTGCTTTTTGAGTTCTGCATTCAATTCTGGCCTGAGATAATGGGAACTGCAGATGCTGGAGAATCCAAGATAACAAAGTGTGGAGCTGGATGAACACAGCAGGCCAAGCAGCATCTTGGGTGCTCCTAAGGTGCTGCTTGGCCTGCTGTGTTCATCCAGCTTCACACTTTGTTATCTTCAGTTCTGGTCTGCCAGGTACTGGAAAGATGTTGTGAAACCTGCAAGGCTTCAGAAATATTTTCAGCAGTTTTACCAAGGTTTGAGCTGTAGGGAGAGACAGAATAGCCTGGGGGTACTTTCCCCATAACGTTGAAGCTGAGGGTTGACATTGTAGAATTTAACAACATCGTGATGGGCAGCTCTTTTTGAAAAGGTAATGGAGAGTGGTATGATATAAAGGGACCATGAAAAACGTTTTTTTAAAAACTCTCAAAGGGTGGTGCCTGTATGGAATGAACTGACCAAGGAGGTGGTAGAGACTGGTATAATTACACCATTTAAAAGGTATCTGAATGGGTATTCGACCAGGAAGTGTTCAGAGAGATACGGGCCGAATACTGGCAAATGGAACTAAATTAATTTAGTACCCAAGGTCAGCAAGGACGAGTTGGGTCGATGGTTCCTGATGAATGGTTTCAGCCTGAAATGTTGACCTTACTGCTCCTCTGATGCTCTCTGACCTGCCGTGCCTTTTGGTGTTAGGAGATGATATGTATGCAGAGAGTGATTCGGGCCGTGATGTGGGCTTGTGAGGACAGAGGTGAAACTGCGGGTGGATATCTAGAAGTATAGTAATTAGTGAAAGGTAGTTTGTGGCAGTCTGTGTGAGGGTGGTGGTGAGGAGATTGGCTTGGGATTGGTTTTGTGTGTTGTTGTGAATAAAAGGATGAGGCACACTCGAGGAATTCTGTTCAGAGATAGTGGGAACTGCCAATGCTGGAGAATCTGCGATATCGAGGTGTCGAGCTGTATGAACATAGCCGGTCAAGCAGCATCAGAGGAGCAGGAAGGCTAATGTTTCAGGTCTAGGCCCTTCGTCAGAAATGGGGGAGGAGAAGGAGATTTTGAAATAAGTAGAGAGAGGTGGGGGGGAGACAGATGGAAGGTGGATAAAGTAGCAGATAGGTAGAGAGGAGGCAGACAGGTCAAAGAAGCGGGGATGGAACCAGTAAAGATGAGTGTAGGTGGGGAGTTAGGTTGACAGTATGTCAGTCCAGGGAAGATGGACAGGTCAACGGGGCGCGATGAGGCCGTTAGTTAGGAGGTGGGTATGGGGCTTAAGGTAGGAGGAGTCGATAGATGGGAGGAAGGATGGACAGTTTAGGGAGGCAGGGACGAACTGGGATGATTTTGGGATGCGGCCAGGGAAGGGGAGATTTTGAAGCTTGGGAAGCCCACATAGTGAAGTTCATCCACTTCACTATCACCTTCTACCCCAACCTTAAGTTCACCTGGACCATCTCCGATACCGCTGTCTACTTCCTGGGCCTGTCTGTTTCCATCTCTGGCAACCACCTGGAAACTGATAAGCATTTCAAGACTATCAACTCCCACAGCTACCTAGAATACACTTCCTCTCAACTACCTTGCTGCAAAAATGCAATCCCCTATTCCCAGTTCCTTTGCCTCTGCTGCATCTGCTCCCGAGATGAGGCATTCCAAGCCCGGACATCCCAGATGTCTTCGTTTTTCAAGGACAACAACATCACCTCCGCCGTGGTCGAAAACGCCCTTGACCGTGCCTCTCCCATTTCCTGCAAGTCATCCCTCCCACCCCCATCTCCGCAATAACAACTAAAACAGAATCCCCCCTTGTCCTTTCGTACCACCCTACTAACAATAAAAGGGAAGCCCATCAATAGGAGACCCAATTCAGCATTAACTGCTGGGAAAACAATGGGCAAGAAAATAAATGTTAAAACAGTGTGGCATCAAGAGACACAGGCAAAACTGTAATCAACTCAAGTCGGTTGGGTAAGATCCCTGCTATACTGGAGACGTCAGAGGCCTAAAAGAACACATTCACCTCAGTAAGAATTCTTTAGCATAGAGTAACAAGCAAAATCATCTTCAGCTGCTTCATCAATGAAATTTCCTCCTTCAGAAAGTCAGAAGTGAGAGTGCTCACTGATGCTTCAGCACCGTTTGCAATTCCACAGATGCTAAAGAATTCCATGCTCGATGCAAATAGATTTAGGCAATACAAGGGATAACAAGGTGTAGAGCTGGATGAACACAGGCCATCATAGGAGCAGGAAAGCTGATGTTTTGGGCCTAGACCCTTCTTCCTTCGAGGCGCGAAACGTCGAAGAAGGATCTAGGCACGAATCGTCAGCCTTCCTGCTCCTCTGACGCTGCTTGGCCTGCTGTGTTCATCCAGCTCTACACCTTGTTAGCTCAGGTTCTCCAGTATTTGCAGTTCCTACTATCTCTGCGAAACACAAGGCTTGAGCTGGCGTCTAGCAAGTAACATCTGCACCACGCAAATGCTAGTTGAATCATATCTGTTAATAAACTAGGTGTTCACAAGAAACTGAACTCTGAAGAAGTCTCACTGGACTCCAAGTGGTAACTGTGCTTTGTCTCCACAGATGCTGTTACAGGTGTTGAGTTTCACCAGCAATTTCTCCATAACTTGCTTGAATGCGTTGAAATGGACATTCCATCAGCGTTGAAATGAAACGGTGAGTTGATCACTATCAGGAAGCAAACATTTAACACAACAGCGCACAAAAAGAAGAGCGTGAGTGTGTAAATTCTGCCGGATTGGAGATGGATACGTGCTGATGACACGCAATTGTGACCGAATTGTGGAGGTGGGGGATGGCACAAGAAAATAAATGTTAGAAATCCAGCAATGCTGAACAGAAATGAAAGCAGTAGCTTCTGTTCGCCACTGAGAGTCACAGCGGCAGCAGCGAATTTGCGAGCCCGGATAGCTCAGTCGGTAGAGCATCAGACTTTTAATCTGAGGGTCCAGGGTTCAAGTCCCTGTTCGGGCGCTCCTTTTAATTCAGTTAGGCTTGCCAAATATCATTACAACCTTAACAGAAGCTTGGATTAGAACTACGTACAAAACGCCGAGAATGAATCAATCATCTGACACCACTAAGCATGCTTTTTCCCCAATATGTCACAAATCCATTGCGAGGATACCGAAATCTGCGTTAGGTTTTGGAAAATGAAGATAGTCAAAATTTAACGACAAGATCAAAGAAAGGGGAAAAACGAGCGCTTTTTTTTGGTAGAGTACCAGCGAGGAGCACCAGCCAGATTGTGATCAATGGGCATTGGTCACCAGTCTCTCAGCTGCTCGGAGTCAACCGTGGTCCAGAGTAATTTGGTCATTGTTGCTGGACGTGGGGGTGTCTTTCATCTTAGTTCCAGGGCATCGAAGCTGGAATTAAAAACTCCTCTACGTTGCGGAGGTAAAGCATAGACTGGGTGACCGCTTCGCAGAACATTCACGTTCTGCTCGCAAAAATCCCCTGAACTACCCGTTGCCTGCCACTTTAACGGAACAGTGATATGGGAACTGCAGATGCTGGAGAATCCAAGATGACAAAGTGTGAAGCCGGATGAACACAGCAGGCCAAGCAGCCTTTCAGGAGCACAAAAGCTGATGTTTCGGGCCTAGACCCTTCTTCAGAGAGGGGGATAGGGTGAGGGTTCTGAAATAAATAGGGAGAGAGGGGGAGGCGAACCGAAGATGGAGAGAAAAGAAGATAGGTGGAGAGGAGAGTATAGGTGAGGAGGCAGGCGGGGATAGGTCAGTCCACGGAAGACGGACAGGTCGAGGAGGTGGGATGAGGTTAGTAGGTTGGAAATTGAGTTGCGGCTTGAGGTGGTAGGAAGGGATGGGTGAGAGGAAGAACAGGTTAGGGAGGCAGAGACAAGCTGGACTGGTTTTGGGATGCAGTGGGGGGAGGAACGAGCTGGGCCGGTTTTGGGATGCAGTGGGGGAAGGGGAGTTTTTGAAGCTTGTGAAGTCCTCACTTTAACAGAACACCCTGTTCCCTGGCCAACATCTCTGTGTCTGGCTTGCTGCAGTGTTCCAGCGAAGCTCAACAGGAGCTGGCCGAACAACATCTCAGTTTCCGCTTGGGGACCCTGCAGCCTTCCGGATTCAATACTAAATTCAATAATTTTAGATCCTCAGCTCTCCCATGTCCCATGCCCCCTACCTCGCACGCCAGGCCGTGTTACCACTTAGCCTGCCATTCCACACAATCAGTTATTAGTCACTAACAGTCCACATTTACAATCATTCACCATATCTTGGATCACCAGTCTGATCGTTATCAACTATTTGTCGGTCCAACTGTATTTCTCTGTCTTTCAGCTTCATCCTACCGTGTAATCCCGGCCCCATTCCACTCCCTCCTGCAGTGCCACAATGATGCCACCCGAAGGTTGCAGGAACAGCAACTCATATTCTGCTTGGGAACCCTGCAGCCCAACGGTATCGATGTGGGCTTCACCAGCTTCAAAATCTCCCCTTTCCCCACCGCATCCCAAAACCAGCCAGTTCGTCCCCTCCCCCCACTGCACCACACAACTAGCCCAGCTCTTCCCCTCCACCCACTGCATTCCAAAACCAGTCCAACCTGTCTCTGCCTCCCTAACCTGTTCTTCCTCTCACCCATCCCTTCCTCCCACCCCAAGCCGCACCTCCATCTCCTACCTACTAACCTCATCCCACCTCCTTGACCTGTCCGTCTTCCCTGGACTGACCTATCCCCTCCCTACCTCCCCACCTATACTCTCCTCTCCACCTATCTTCTTTTCTCTCCATCTTCGGTCCGCCTCCCCCTCTCTCCCTTTTTATTCCAGAGCCCTCTCCCCACCCCCGTCTCTGATGAAGGGTCTAGGCCCGAAACGTCAGCTTTTGTGCTCCTGAGATGCTGCTGGGCCTGCTGTGTTCATCCAGCCTCACATTTTAGTATCTCCCATTCCACTCCCCTTTATTCTGCACTTAAGCTGAAGTTTTCCCAGCCACGATCGGTTCTGAGGAAGGGCCACAGGGGCCGAAATGTTAACTTGTCTTTTATTTAAACTTCACAGATGCTGCCAGATCTGCTGAGTTTTCCAGCAAAGTTGTTTTCGCTCGAAGCTGGAATGTTTCAGTGTGGAGAAGCAGGCACAAAATGCTTTCTGCTGCTTTATCCGTGTCCAGCCCACCGTGCACTACATTGGTTCAAGTCCCTGTCCAATCCGGGTCCTTCACGCTGAATATTGCAATGAACCTGGCTTCAAACTGTATAACCGTTAGTGAGATTGAACTAATCATACATTGTCTCCACGAACTCTTTTTGAACACGAGGATGGCCACAGTGAAGATCCCCAGTTTTGGAAGTAATTTTAGGAAATGAAGATGTGGAAAGTAAAGTGGGGGGGGGGGGTGGGGGGTTGAAAAATAATGCCTACAACAGAGTAGCTTCAAGAAGCACCAGCAGAACTGTTGTCAAAAGGTGTCCAGCCAAGCTCTCTGATGCATGGAAATACAGCTGGCAATTAGGAAGGTGGATATCGTTGTTGGAGGTCAAGAGGTTTTATTGCACTCCAAGTGCGATCTGTGCTTGTTCTCCACAGATGCTGCCAGCGCTTTTGAGCTTCACCAGCGAATTCTCGATATCTCGCTGTGTGTTCGTTGAGCTGCTCAGTCCATCGGCGTTGAGTGGAAAGTGTTGATTTGGCAGCTTTTGGGAAGCAAGCAATTCGCACAACCACACGTTAAAAAATAAAGGATCATGAGAGACTGCATAATTTAGGCAGGAAGATGGGTACGCGTCGGTGTCATGCTGTCGTGAACGAAATGCGGAGGTCAGGGATGTCACAAGAAATGGTAGAAATCCAGTCATGCAAACGAGAAAATGAAAGGGTTATCTTCTGTTCACCACTGACAGTCGCGGCACGATAAGGGCCCGGCCGGGCCTGGATAGCTCAGTCGGTAGCGCATCAGACTTTTAACTTGAGGGTCAAGGCTGCAAGTCGCTATCACGAAGCATTGTATTCAAACCAGCGCTCTAATTCCCGACAAATCTCGCGGATGGAAAATCGACTGGCATTCCAACTGTAGACCGCGTGTCGAGTTGATAAAATCTTGTATTGCCTGCTGGAGATTTCTTGTCAAAATTACGACACAAGCCCAATTCGAAGATACCAAAATCTCTGTTCAGTTTTGAGAAATGAAGACAGCCGAAAAATAACCGACAAGATCAAAGAAAGAAAAAGATCCGAAAGCAGTGTGCCATCTAGGAGCGACAGACAAACTGCAATCACTGGGCTCGGGTTTTGGGGGTGTGGGGGTGGGTTTTTTGCAATGGCACTGCAGCGTGGAGTCGCACTTGGGACGTAGAAATTCGGTTATGGTTGTTGGAGGTCATTCATTTTAGTTCCAGGACATCGAAGCCGGAATTCTTCAGTGTGGAGTACGAGGCACGTCCACCTCTAACTGCTTCATCAGTGGCCATTCCAGCGACAGAACCTCACATATGACAATGTTTGCTGAGGATTGTAAGATGTGCAGCACCATTTGCGATTCGAAAGATGCAGAACCAAACTACTTTCAAAACAGAGATAGGAGGAACCGCAGATGCTGAAGAATCTGAGATAACAAGGTGTGTCGCTGGATGAACACAGCGGGCCAAGCAGCATCGGAAGAACAGGAAAGCTGACGTTTCGTGTCAAGAAACCTCCACAGAAAATGAAGTGTCTGAAGTAGGGTCTAGACGCGAAAGTCTGCTTTCCTGCTCCTCTGAGGCTACTTGATCTGCTGTGTTCATCCAGCTCTACGTTCAATACAACAGGCCTTCGGCAATCCAAAGCTTGGGCTAAAATTGTATCAGAGATAATAGAAACTGCAAATGCGAGAGAATCCGAGGTAACACGGTGTGGAGCTGGATGAACACAGCAGGCCAAGCAGCATCTTAGAAGCAAGAAGGCTGACGTTTCGGACCTAAACTCTTCGTCAGAAAGCGGGACAGGAAGAGGGTTCTGAAATAAGTAGGGACAGAGAGGGAGGCGGATTGAAAATGGATAGAGGAGAAGATAGGTGGAGAGGAGACAGTCAAGTTAAAGGAGCGGGGATGGAGCCAGTAAAGGTGAGTGTTCCTGGAGAGACAGGGAGGAGTATAGATCAGTCCAGGGAGGACGGACAGGTCAAGGGGGCGGGATGAGGTTAGCAGATAGGAAATGGAGGTGCAGCTTGAGGTGGGAGGAAGGGATAGGTGAGAGGAAGAACAATTTAGGGAGGCGGAGACGAGCTGGGCTGGTTTTGGGGTGCAGTGGAGGAAGGGGGAATGTTGGCACTGCAGGAGGCCCAGGTTGGACATCTCGTCTGAGGAATGCGATCGGGAGTTGAAATGGTTCGCAACTCGGGAGGTGCAGTTGTTTATTGTGAACCGAGCGTAGGTGTTCTGCAAAGCGGTGACCCAGCGTCCGCTTGGTGTCCCCGATGTAGAGGAGGCCACAACGCGTACAGCAGATGCAGTATACCACATTAGCAGATGTGAATGTGAACATCTGCTTGATGTGGAAAGTCTTCTTGGGGCCTGGGATCGGGGTGAGGCAGAAGGTGTAGGGGCAGGTGTAGCACTTCGTGCGGTTGCAGGGAAAGGTGTCTGGTGTGGCCGGGCTGGACGAGAGTGTGGAGCGGACAAGGGAGTCACGGAGAGAGTGCGTCTTGAGGTGGGAGGAGGGGTCGGATTGGAGATGGTGGAAGTGTCGGAAGATGATGCGTTGGGCCCGGAGGTTGGTGGGATGGTACGTGAGGGCAAGGGGGATTCTGTTTTGGATCTTATTGTGGGGACGGGATGTGAGGGGTGAGTTGCAGGAAATGCGGGAGGCACGGTCGACCACTGATGGGGGTCGGCGGGGTCGGGGGTAGGTAGTTGCGTCTTTGAAAAACGAGGACATCTGAGTTGTACCGGAGTGGAGTCCCTCATCCTGGGAGCAGATGTGACAGAGGCGAAGGAATTGGGAATAGTGGATGGCATTTTTGCAGGAAGGTGGGTGGGAGGAGGTGTATTCTAGGTAGCTGTGGGAGTCGGTTGGCTTGAAATGGATATCGGTTTCCAGGTGGTTGACTGAGATGGAGACAGGGAGGTCCAGGAAGGTGAGGGAGGTGTTAGAGATAGTCCAGGTGAACTGAAGGTTGGGTGGAAGGTGTTGGTGAAGTGTGCGAACTGTTCGATCTCCATGTGGGAGCACGAGTCGGTGCCGATACAGTCATCGAGGTAACGGAGGGAGAGGTGTGGCGTTGGTGAAGTGGATGAATTTTTCGAGCTGCTCATTGGTGAAATGGATCCAAAGCATCATCATCCGACACGTCCGCCATCAGCAATCCGACCCCACCACCCTCCCCACCCTTGTCTGCTTTCTGGGAACAACTCCCTCCTTGAATCCCTTGTCCGCTCCACACTCCTCTCCAACCCCACCACACTGCCCATTTTCCCCTGCAACCGCAGCAAGTGCTACACCTGCCCCTACACACCCCCGTCAGCCCGTCCAAGACCCCAAGAAGACGTTCCACATCAAGCAGATGTTCACCTGCACATCTGCTAATGTGGTTTACTGCATCCGCTGTTCCTGTTGTGGCCTCTTCTACATCAGGGAAACCAAGTCGAGGCTTGGAGACCGCTTTGCAGAACACCTCTGCTCGGTTCGCAAATAAGCAACTGTACCCCCCATTTGCGAACCATTTTAACTCCCCGTCGCATTCCTCAGACAAGATGTCCATCATGGGCCTCCTGCAGTGCCACAATGATGCCACCCGACGGTTGCAGGAACAGCAACTCATATTCCGCTTGGGAACCCTGCAGCCCAATGGTAGCAATGTGGACTTCACAAGCTTCAAAATCTCCCCTCCTCCCACTGCATTCAAAAACCAGACCAGCTCGTGGCCGCCTCCCGAGCCTGTTCTTCCTCTCACCTACCCCTCCTCCCACCTCAAAACTCAACCTCGTCTACTCTCTAATACCCTCATCCCGCCCCGTTGACCTGTCCGTCCTCCTGACCTCCCCACCTACACTCACCTTCACCGGCTCCATCCCCGCCTCTTTAACTTACCGACCTCGTCTCCACCTATCTTCTCCTCTATCCACACTCGATCCGCCTCACACTCCCTCCCTATTCATTTCAGAACCCTCTACCCCTCTGATGAAGGGTCTAGGCCCGAAAAATCAGCTTTCATGATCCTAAGACGGTGGTTGGCCTGCTGTGTTCATCCAGCTCCACAACTTGTAATCTCAAAGCTTGGGCTCACCGGCGGCAACTCACATCCGTTTCACGCAAATACCAGGCCTGTGATGTCTGTCGGTGAAGTTGGTGTTAACAAAGTGATCCCAAGTGCTACCTGTGATCGCTCTCCACAAATACTGCCAGAGCTGCTGCGTTTCACCAGCACTTTCACTACAACGTGCAGCCTGTGGGTTTGAGCGCACATGACACCAGGGTTGAGATGAAACTGGTGGCTTGGGAGCTTTCAGGAAGCAAACATTTAACACGGCTGCGCTCAATAAAAAAGAGCGCGAGGGAGTTTGTAACTTGTGCAGGACTGGAGATGGATACGTGCTGGTATCATGCGGGGATGTCACAAGAAAGTTAATGTTTGAAAACCAGCGAGGCAGAACAGAAATTAAAGCAATAGCTCCTGTTAACAAAGTGTGAAGCTGGATGAACACAGCAGGCCAAGCAGCATCTCAGGAGCACAAAAGCTGACGTTTCGGGCCGAAGGGTCTCGGCCCGAAACGTCAGCTTTCGTGCTCCTGAGATGCTGCTGGGCCTGCTGTGTTCATACAGCTTCACACTTTATTATCTTGGATTCCCCAGCATCTGCAGTTCCCATTATCACAGCTCCTGTTAACAACGGTGTGTCACTGCCAAGCCTCCTTAGCTGCGCCCGGATAGCTCAGTCGGTAAAGCATCAGGCCTTTAACCTGAGGGCCCAGGGTTCACGTCCCTACGCAGGCGTTGCTTTTAAATTAGAGTTCCGCTTCCCAAATACACTGACAAGAGGCAAACGTGTATCAATGTGGACTTCACGATCTCACGTTGAAACAAACGTGAAGTTTGATTCAACCATGTATTCCCACTGAAGGTTAATGTCACAAATAAATTCCAAGCCGATTGCAACGTTCTGCTCGAAGGAACTGCCACGACAAGATACCATCCTGTTCCCTGGTAAAAATCTCTGTCTCTAGCTGGCTGCAATGTTCCAAAGAAGATCAACGCAAGGTGGAAGAATGGCCACTCGCTCCAGGACAGTGGGGCAGCAGGGTCAATAACGACTTCCAAATTATTAGGGCCTAAATTCTCTCATGTCCCAGCTCCCTGCCCACTCAACAGGACTTAGTCCCACATCGACTGCCTTTCCACACCACTTGTTGTTTGTCACTAATAGTCTCCATTAGAAACCATTCACCATCCGAATCTGAGATCATGGGAACTGCAGATGCTGGAGAATTCCAAGATAATAAAATGTGAGGCTGGATGAACACAGCAGGCCCAGCAGCATCTCAGGAGCACAAAAGCTGACGTTTCGGGCCTAGACCCTTCATCAGAGAGGGGGATGGGGTGAGGGTTCTGGAATGAATAGGGGGAGAGGGGGAGGCAGACTGAAGATGGAGAGTAAAGAAGATAGGTGGAGAGGAGAGTATAGGTAGGGAGGGGATAGGTCAGTCCAAGGAAGACGGACAGGTCAAGGAGGTGGGATGAGGTTAGTAGGTAGATGGGGGTGCGGCTTGGGGTGGGAGGAAGGGATGGGTGAGAGGAAGAACAGGTTAGGGAGGCAGAGACAGGTTGGACTGGTTTTGGGATGCAGTTGGGGAAGGGGAGATTTTGAAACTGGTGAAGTCCACATTGATACCATTAGGCTACAGGGTTCCCAGGCGGAATATGAGTTGCTGTTCCTGCAACCTTCGGGTGGCATCATTGTGGCACTGCAGGAGGCCCATGATGGACATGTTATCTAAAGAATGGGAGGGGGAGTGGAAATGGTTTGCGACTGGGAGGTGCAGTTGTTTGTTGCGAACTGAGTGGAGGTGTTCTGCAAAGCGGTCTCCAAGCCTCCGCTTGGTTTCCCCAATGTAGAGGAAGCCACACCGGGTACAGTGGATGCAGTATACCACATTGGCAGATGTGCAGGTGAACCTCTGCTTAATGTGGAATGTCATCTTGGGGCCTGGGATGGGGGTGAGGGAGGAGTTGTGGGGGCAAGTGTAGCATTTGAGGGAGGAGGTGTGGGGGCAAGTGTAGCATTTAGCCCAGTTCGTCCCCTCCCCCCACTGCACCACACAACCAGCCCAGCTCATCCCCCCTACCCACTGCATCCCAAAACCAGTCCAACCTGTCTCTGCCTCCCTAACCTGTTCTTCCTCTCACCCATCCCTTCCTCCCACCCCAAGCCGCACCTCCATCTCCTACCTACTAACCTCATCCCACCTCCTTGACCTGTCCGTCTTCCCCGGACTGACCTATCCCCTCCCTACCTCCCCACCTATACTCTCTCCACCTATCTTCTTTACTCTCCATCTTCGGTCCGCCTCCCCCTCTCTCCCTATTTATTCCAGAACCCTCACCGCATCCCCCTCTCTGATGAAGGGTCTAGGTCCGAAACGTCAGCTTTTGTGCTCCTGAGATGCTGCTTGGCCTGCTGTGTTCATCCAGCCTCACATTCCACCATCCCAATCTCATCGCCATCATGTCTTTGTCCAGCTGCACGTCTCTCTTCAGGCTCTATCCCATCGTTTGCCCTCTATTCCAATTCTCTTCCACTTTATTTTGCATAAAAACTGCCGTCGTCCCAGCCACCATCGGTTCTCATAAAAGGTCAAAGGGGCCGAAACGTGACTTTTGCTTTTCTGTCACAGATACTGCCAGACCTGCTGAGCTTTTCCAGCAACTTTCTTTGGACTGGTAACTGGATTTCTTCAGTGTGGAAACGCAGGCGCACTCACCTTCTGCTGTTTCATCAGTGACCATCTCACTTTGTTTCATAATCCCTGTTCGAGCGCTGCTTTTTACCCCGAGTTCTACATGCTGAATATTGCAATAAATTTGGCTTCAAACTGTATGACGGGTGTTGAGATTGAATTAATCACGTGCTGTCTCCACCAATTCTTTGTCAACACAAGCAGATCGTGAGGTCACCCAAACTGCGAATGCCAATTCTGGATTTCGTTATTGGAGATGAAGATGGGAAAAATAAAGCAGGGAATCCAGAAAAAAAAAGGTGCATCTGTAACAGAGAGTTTGAAGGAGCACCAGCAAAACTGTAATCAATAAGTGTCAGAGGCAAACTCTATGCAGCTATGAAGAAGAATAACTGCCATATCGGAAGTTGTTGGAGGTCAAGAACCCTAGTTTCATTCCAAGTGCGGTCTGCCTTCATTCTCCACAGATGTGTTGCCTGCCGGAGATTTCTTGACAATATTACGACACAAGCCCAATTCGAAGCTATCAAAATCTCTGTTCAGTTTTGAGAAATGAAGACAGCCGAAAATAACCGACAAGATCAAAGAATGAAAATAAGAACTGAAAGCAGGGTGCCATCTAGGAGCGACAGACAAACTGCAATCAACGGGTTCTGGTTTGGGGGGTGGGTGGCGGGGTGCGTTTGCGATGGCACCGCAGCGTGGAGTCGCACTTGGGACGTAGAAATTCGGTTATGGTTGTTGGAGGTCATTCATTTTAGTTTCAGGACATCGAAGCTGGAATTCTTCAGTGTGGAGTACGAGGTTTTTCCACTTACAGCTCCTACATCAGTGACCATCCCACTGATTGAAGCTCACGTGTGAAAATGTTTGCCGAGGATTGTAAGATGTGCAGCTCCGTTTGCGATTCGAAAGATGCAGAACCAAACTATGTTCATAACAGAGATAGGAGGAACCGCAAATGCCGGAGAATCTGAGGTAAGAAGGTGTGGAGCTGGATGAACACAGCAGGACAAGCAGCATCAGAGGAGCAGGAAAGCTAATGCTTCAGGTCGAGAAGCTTCTTCAGAAAATGTAGGGTCTGAGGAAGGGTCGAGTCGCGAAATGTCAGCTTTTCTGTTCCTCTGAGACTGCTTGGCCTGCTGTATTCAGCCAGCTCGACACGTCTATGTTCAATACAACAGGCTTTCAGCAATTCAAAGCTTGGGCTAAGATTGTATCAGAGATAATAGGAACTGCAGGTGCTGGGGAATCTGAGCAAACAAGGTGTGGAGCAGAATGAACACACCAGCCCAAGCAGCATCTTAGGAGCAGGAAAGCTGACGTTTTGGGCCTAGACCCTTCATCAGAAATGGGGAAGGGGAAGAGCGTTCTGAAATATATAGGGAGAGAGGAGGAGGCTGATCGAAGATGGATAGAGGAGAAGATAGGTGGAGAGGACTGACAGATCAATCGGGCGGGATGAGGTTATTGGGGAGTAGATGGGTTAGAGCTTGGGGTGGGAGGAGGGGATAGGTGAGAGGAAAAACAGGTTAGGGAGGCGGGGACGAGCTGGGCTGGTTTTGGGATGCAGTGGGGGAAGGGGAGATTTTGAAGCTGGTGAAGTCCACATTGATACCATTGGGCTGCAGGGTTCCCAAGCGGAATATGAGTTGCTGTTCCTGCAACCTTCGGGTGGCATCATTGTGGCATTGCAGGAGGCCCATGATGGACATGTCGTCTGAGGAATGGGAGGGGGAGTTGAAATGGTTCGCGACTGGGAGGTGCAGTTGTTTTTTGCAAACTGAGCGGAGGTGCTCTGCAAAGCAATCCCCAAACCTCCAGAGAATATAACGTTGCATCCGACGCTTGGTGGAGCGCTACGAGGATGAGGGGGATTCTCCTTTGTTTGTTACTGCGGGGACGTGGTGTGAGGGATGAGTTGCGGGAAATGCGAGAAACAAGGTCAAGGGCATTCTCGACCACTGAGGGGGGGAAGTTGTGGTCCCTGAAAGACGAGGGCATCTGAGATGTATGGGAGTGGCATGCTTCATCCTGGGAGCAGATGCGGCGGAGGCGAAGGAATTGGGAATCGGGGATGGCATTTTTGCAGGAAGGTGGGTGGGAGGAGGTGGAGTCTAGGTATCTGTGGGAATCGGTGGGCTTGAAATGGAAGGTGAGGGAGGAGTTAGTAATAGCCCAGGTGAACTTAAGGCTGGGGTGCAAGGTGTTGGTGAAGTGGATGAACTGTTCGAGCTCCTGGGTGGGGAAGTGGATCCAATGCATCATCCTCCAACAGTTCCGCCTTCTGCAATCCGACCCCACCACCCAAGACATTTTTCCGTCCCCTCCCTTGTCTGCCTTCGGGAGGGACCACTCTCCCGGTGACTGCTCCACGCTCCCCTCCAGCCCCTCCGCACCGGGCACTTTTCCCTGCAACCGCAGGAAGTGCGACACCTGCCCCTACATCTCCTCCCTCACTCCCAACCCAGGCCCCAAGTAGACATTCCACATCAAGCAGATGTTCACCGGCACCTGGTATCCTGCATCCGCTGTGGCCTCCTCTACATTGGGGAAACCAAGTTCTTCCCATCACTCTCTCTCTCGCTTGCTCTCCCCCTCCCCCCATTGCTCTCTCTCTCGCTCCCACTCTCCCAAGTCACTAGCTCTCTTGCTCTCCCCCTGTCACTCTCTCTCTTGCTCTCACCGTCATTCGTTCTCGCTCTCCCCCTGTCGCTCTCGCTCACCCCCATCGCTCTCTCTCTCTCAGTCTCACTCTCCCACGTCACTCACACTTTCTCTCCCCTGCCGCTCTCGCTCTCCCCGTCACTCCCTCTTCCACCGTCACTCACGCTCTCCCCAAAACTCGCTCTCCCCCATCACTCTCTCTCTATCCCCATCACTCTCTCTCCCTCCGTCGCTCTCTCTCTCCCCTGTCACTCACTCTGTCTCTCTCGCTTGCTCTCCTCCGTTGCTTTCTCTCTCTCGCTCACTCTCTCCCGCCACTCTGTCTTGCTCTCGCTCTCTCCCGGCACTCTCTCTCTCTCGGTCACTCGCCCCTATAGTGCTCTCTCTCTTGCTCCCTCTCCCCCGTTGCTGTCTCTCTCTCTCTTCCCATCACTCTCTCTCCCCCGTCACTCTCTCTCCCACCATCACTCTCTGTCACCGTCACTCTCTCTCCCACCATCACTCTCTGTCACCGTCACTCTCTCTCTCACTGTCATTCTCTCTCTCCCCATGACTCTCTCTCTCCCCGTCACACTCTCTCTCCCCGTCACTCTCTCTCACTATCACTCTCGCTCTCCCCCACCCCCACTCTCGCTCTCCACCACCACCAACATCACTCTCTCTCTCTCTCTCTCTCCACCCCCCACCCCCACCGTCACTCCCTCTCTCTCTCTCTCCTCCACCGTCACACTCTCTCACTCTCTGGGAGAATCCGCACTTTCCTTGTATCCCGTCGTTATGCTGTCTGACCAGTAACTCCCCTCATCTTCCTGGTTGTCTAAGACCCTGTCGATCTATCTCTGAGCTTGGGACAGTGCCTGTTTCGTGAATCTCGAAAGATGGGAAATTTGTGAATCAGCTCATCCCGGGGCACGACCACCCATGGCCAAGGAGTTTCCGGGACCAGGCCAGAGTTGATTGGAGATGGATGCATGTGGTGTTATCCCATGTCGCAGCCCTCACTCCCGGCCTGCATCGTGACCAACTTGCTCTCATGCCCGGCCTGCTCCGCGCCCGACCTGCCCTCACTCCCGGCCTGCCCTCACTCCCGGCCTGCCCCTCACTCCCGGCCTGCCCTCACTCCCGGCCTGCCCTCACTCCCGGCCTGCCCCTCACTCCCGGCCTGCCCTCACTCCCGGCCTGCCCCTCACTCCCGGCCTGCCCTCACTCCCGGCCTGCCCTCACTCCCGGCCTGCCCCTCACTCCTGACCTGCCCCTCACTCCCGGCCTGCCCTCACTCCCGGCCTGCCCTCACTCCCGGCCTGCCCCTCACTCCCGGCCTGCCCTCACTCCCGGCCTGCCCCTCACTCCTGACCAGTACCAAGCCATGTCCATTCATTGCTCCATCGCCTTCAAATTAGGTTACCCTTTCTTGGAAAAGCACCCTTCTTATTTCGATTGTAACAGTTTTCATGCCTAGGCTTTTATTTATTCGTAAAATTCATATAAGCATGTTTCCTGGCAATTTAAAGTTGATGTAATAAAGTCTTAACAACTGATCCACAAACTGTGGGCCCAAGTCCCACCACAGAATTTACTGTCTGTCATAATTTCTCCAGCAATTTCCATTTATTTCAATTCTTCAGCATCCACAGCTCTTTGTTTTGCAATTAAATCACCAAGATTCTTGCTCACTCATAAACATCTGGAAGCTGCAGCGCAGTGGGCTACCCAAAGGGCCCCCTGCACAGCTTTTTGGAGTGGGCAATCTATTCCTCACTCCGAGAAACTGCCTTACCCATTCATAAGGTATGTTAATTATAATTAAAGTGTATTTAATTTAGCTACAGTTAAATAGCTGTTCCACTTCCTCAAAACGACCTGTCCCTCCAACTATCTTTACGTCATCTACAAACTTGGCAACAATGCGCTCAGTTCCTTCATGAAAATCGTTAATTAATAACATGAACAGTTGTGATCCCAACACTGATCCTTACAATTCTTCATTAGTCTCTGGCTGTCATCCTGAAAAAGACCCAGTTATCCCTAATCCACATCTATGTCAGTACATTGTCCTTATTACCATGGGCAGCTTTCTGTGCAGTGCCTTGTAAAAGGCCTTCCGAAATCCGAATAGATCACATCCTCTGGGTCTTCTTTGTCTAACTATTCTTTACCTTCTTCAAGAATTCTTGCAGATTTATCAGACATGACCTTCCTTTGATGAAGCTGTGCTGACTCAGTCCTATTTTACCATGCACTTCCAAGCACAATGCAATCACATCCTTAATAACGCGGTCTAAAATCTTGCCAATGACTAAGGTCAGCTTAACTGTCCTATAATTTCCCATCTTCTGCCCCCCATCTTCTTAAACAGGTGCTTCATTATGCATTTTGCCGTCCACTGAGAGCCTCCCTGACTTCAGAGATTCCTGAACGATCACTATCCTATGCCTCCACAATTTCCTCAGCTGTCTCCTTCAGAACCCTGGGGTATAGTCCGTCCAGTCCATAGGATTTATCTGCCTTCAGACATTTCAGTTTCCCTAGCACTTTCTTATCGATGGCCTTTGAGCTCACCTCTGCCCTGTGACTCTCTTGAAATTCTGGTATGGTACTGGTGTATTCCAATGCCAATTTTCCAGTCATTTGTCATATTACTGATTAAATCTCCTACATTAATGCAAGCAATAAAGAGCAAGGGGCCCAGACTAAACTCTCTGGTGCACCATTGGACGCAGATTTTCAATCACGGATACAACTTTTGACCATTACCCACTGCCTCCTTGAAAGGGAGAGAAAACATTTCTCATTAAGGCATTGAATGAGATGAAGAATGTAATGGAACAGGGGACGGGGACAAGTTTAAGACTGCATGAGTTGGCGAAGGAGGACAAGATTGTACACGAGGCAGTGTATGGACTGAATGTGCACTTCAGGGTGCGGTGGGAACGTCTGTCGCGGGTGCAGTGTGTCCTCAGGGATACTTGTAATCCTGGGGGAATTTTTAAAAAAAAAATAGAATTTCAGTTGGAACACGCACAGGGAAACTCAGAAGCAAAGGCTGTTTCTGAGGGAAAGACACGTGGTTATGAAAGTAAATTTATTGGTAACCATTTGATGCAACTCTAGGAGGGAAATAGAAAGTAATGGAAGTCATCAAATTAGAAGATTCAAATAGAGATCCCATGGTTTGAATTTTCAAACTCAGTATTGATTGCTGAATGCTGTAAAATGCCAAAGCATTAAATCAGATACTGTTCTTCCAAATTACGTTGAACTTGACTGGAATATTGCATCGGTTTGCTTTCAGCAGAGCTGATCTCTTATCTGCTGTAAATGCCTAGAGATGGAACATTCTAACCTTCTGCTATCGAGAGGAATGGAAGAAATTGCAACCGTGTTTTTGTCTTTCTTGATCCACACATGTCACGAATGTTTCACTACCAACAGAATGCCTTAAAACCCACAGTTAATCTTCTTATGTAAGGACCTGTAGCAATCAATTTACTGCACCCACTGTGCCCTTCCAGCAATTTCTGTTTTGTAACCTGCGAAAGAGGCACCTGAAGAGGAACAACTGAGGGGTGAAATCAATTCTGAGGATATCCACAAAGCAGAAGACTGGCAAAAGGGGGCAAACCGCAACCCAAAATGTAGACAAGAGAAAACTCATGTCCCAAATGGACTAAAACAGCTGCTCCTAAGCAGATGGTAAAAGTTAAGAATACTGCCATAAACAAAATAAAAGTGGTAATAAACACAAAGTGGGTAATGCAGATGAGCATCACCTCTCACTGAAATCCTGGAAGCAGCAAATGGTCCAGATTGCATTCATCTACTCAATTTTTTAAAAAATGTTTATTGACAGTCACAGTTGTAAAGTAATTACACCTTCATAAAGCACTCATGGCAAACTGAAACAAAATATTTTTTAAAAATCAAAGTGCAGGTATGTAAAAATTCGAAATCGTAATGTACAAGCAAAATGAGGCAAGTCCTCCGTATCATCGCCAAATGTGTCGGTGTCCTGCAGTTAACAGTGAAAAGTTCACATTAACCCTTGTCACCAGCAAATTACCCCCAACCATCGTCATCGGGTCACAGTCACCAGGTACAATAGAATTCTGACTAGATTGGAAGTCTTAATTTTTAAATTACGTTTTTAAGCAGCATTTTAGCGGAGAATTTTTCAAGACGTTTTTAAGCGACCCCCAGCGAAGCTCCGACTAACATTCGTTGCAAACAGTGGATCGCTGCAATTCACGCGAGACAGTTTATGCCTTATTAACATACTGACATTTTCGACACTGTTTTAACATCCCGATTAGCTGGAATATGTTTGACGTTTCTGAGCCAGTTTCAGCACATTGATTGTTAAACAGTTTTTGTAGCTGATAATAATACAGCGTAGGAAAGGGATTAAAGTTACACACCACATCTGTAAATGGGTCCCAGAGACTATCATTCGGCAACAGATAGCACTTGGCTTTGTGCAGTGGCAGGAGAGTAGCTGGTGAGGGTTAACTGGTGTGTGATTATTGCTTCTTGAAAACTTTCCAAATACCCTGCTTTGATGGTTTGAAATGAAATCATCATTGGCAATTTTTCGATAGCATCTGTGGAGACTGATGTTATGTTAAAGAATAGTCAGGCTTTTTTGAATTTGGTTGTTTTCTTTCACCTTTGGTCTGGGTCGAGCTTTCAGTGTGACCCTTGTCTGTGTTCCCCAATTCGATCTGCTGTGCAATTTTTTTGGTGGTTTTTCTTTTGTTTCTGTATTTTCAAGTAGTCTTTCCTTCGTGAGGTACCTTGAGGCTTTCTGCCTTTCCCACCTTTCTGAGCAGTGTTACCACTTCACCTCACCTACTTGTTACGATTGCTGTCTCTGGACTCTTCCAGCGTTACAGCAAAGCTCAAGCAAGGGCACCTCATCTTCTGTGCAGATATGTGAAAGCCTTCAGGAGTCAACATTGAGTTCGTTCTGCGCCAGAACATGAGACCCTCTTTCCCCACAACCAACACCTCCGGACACAACACATCATCGTCCGACACTTCGGCCATCTGGAATCCAACCCCACTACCAAAGACATTTTTTTCCCTCCCCACCTTTGTCTGCCTTCCGGAGAGACCACTCTCTCCGTGACTCCCTTGTCGGCTCCACACTCCCCTCCAACCCCACCACCCCCGGCACCTTCCCCTGCAACCGCAGGAAGTGCTACACTTGCCCCCACACCTCCTCCCTCACCCCCATCCCAGGCCCCAAGATGACTTTCCACATTAAGCAGATGTTCACCTGCACATCTGCCAATGTGGTATACTGCATCCGCTGTACCTGTTATGGCCTCCTCTACATTGGGGAAACCAAGCGGAGGCTTGGGGACCGCTTTGCAGAACACCTCCGCTCGGTTTGCAATAAACAACTGCACTTCCCAGTCACGAGCCATTTTAACTCCCCCTCCTATTCGTTAGACAACATATCCATCCTGGGCCTCCTGGAGTGTCACAATGATGCCACCTGAAGGTTGCAGGAACAGCAACTCATTTTCCACTTGGGAGCCCTGCAGCCCAATGGTATCAATGTGGACTTCACAAGCTTTAAAATCTCCCCTCCCCCGACTGCAACCCAAAACCAGTCCAGCTCATACCCTCCTCCCTAACCTGTTCTTCCTCTCTCCTATCCCTTCCTCCCACCTCTCGACACACCCTTATTTCCTACCTACGAACCCCATCCCACCCCATAGACCTGTCCGTCCTCCCTGGACTGGCCAACCTCCTCCCTACCTCACCACCTACACTCACCTTCACTGGGTCCATCCCTGCCTCTTTAACTTGACTGCCTCCTCTCCACCTATTTTCTTCTCTATCTATCTTCGATCTGCCTCCCGCTCTCCCACTATTTATTTCAGAACGCTCTTCCCCTTCCCCATTTCTGATGAAGGGTCTAGGCCCAAAACGTCAGCTTTCCTGCTCCGAAGATGCTGCTTGGGCTGCTGTGTTCATTCTGCTCCACGCCTTGTTTGCTCAGATTCCCCAGCACTTGCAGTTCCTATTATCTCTGATACAATCTTAGCCCAAGCTTTGAATTGCTGAAAGCCTGTTGTGATTTGGTAGCTTTCAGGAAGCAAACATTTAACACGACTGCGCTCAAAAAAAAGAGCACGAGGGAGTGTGTAACTTGTGCAGGACTGGGGATGGATACGTGCTGGTATCATGAAATTGTGAATGATGTCTGGAGGTCGGGAATCATGTGTTCCCACTCAGGGTGAAGTTCAACAATAAATAACAGGCCAATTGCACAGATGTTAAACTCTGTGTTTGCTTTTGGGAAATGAAGATCCTTAAAAATCAACGAAGCGATCAGACAAAGAAACGGAAAGTTCATACCAATGTGCCAACTAAGAGCGCCAGAAACGCTGCAATCATTGGCTATTTGTAAGCAATCTCGCTGCTGTGTGGAGTCCTACTTGGCGCATAGGAATTAGTTCACGGCTGTTGGAGGTCACTCATCTCAGTTCCAGGAGTTGGAAGCTGGAACTGAAACCTCGTCAACATTGCGAGACAAAGATTAGACAGGGTGACGACTTCGCAAAACATCTACGTTCTACTGATAGAAAGAAACAAGAACAACCCGTGGCCTGCCACAAGATACCACCTTGTTCCCTGGTCAAAATGTCTGCCTCCACCTTGCTGCAATGTTCCAGGGAGGCTTACAGAAAAGTGGAAGAATGGCATGTCGTTCTACGATTGGGTGTCAGCAGGGTCATAACGAGTTCAAAAGCTTGAGGGCGTAAGCTCTCCCATGCCCCAGTTCCCTGCCCACTCACCAGGTCTTGTTCCCACATAGTCTGCCTTTACACACCACTTGTTGTTTGTCACTAATAGTCTCCATTAACAACCTCTCCCCCTCCCAATCTCATCGTCATCAAATCTTTGTCCAACTGCTCTTCTCTCTCCTGCAGCTCTGTCCCTTCCTTTGCCCTCTGCCCCCATTCCCCTCCACTTTGTTTTGCATAAAAACTGACGTCGTCTCAGGCCCCATTGATTCTGATGGAAGGTCACAGGACCCGAAACGTTGACTCTGTTCTGGCTTTCACAGATGCCGCCAGACCCGCTGAGCTTTTCCCGCAACCTTCTTTGGACTCGAAGCTTGAATCCATCAGTGTTCCTCTGTGTCCGTTGAGCTGGACAGTGCATCAGCTTTGAGTTGGAAGTGTTGCTTTGGCAGCTTTCAGGAAGCAAACATTTAACATAACTCCGTTAAAATAACGTGAGAGAGTTTATACATTGGGCAGGATGGAAGAAGGGTGCATTCTGGTGTCGAGCAAGAGTGAAAGATTTGCGGAGGTCGGGGATGGCACAAGAAATGGTAGAAATCCAGTCATACAGAAAGGAAGTGAAAGCTTTAGGTTCTGTTCAACACTGACAGTCCCTGCAGACGCTATGTTGGCTGGAGCCCGGGTAGCTCAGTTGGTAGAGCATCAGACTTTTAATCTGAGGGTCCAGGGTTCAAGTCCCTGTTCGGGCGCTGCTTTTAAATCAGACTTCCACTTGCCGCACACGCCGACAATAAGCAAAAATGACATTGCCTTCTCACTGCATAACGTACGCTCTCATTCATTCAATCATGTGTTGCCACTCAGGGTGAATTTCAACAATAAATAACAGGCCAATTGTAATGATGCCCAACTCTGAGTTGGCCTTTGGAAATGAAGATCCTTAAAAATAAACGAAGCGATCAGACAAAGAAACGGAAAGTTCATACCAATGTGCCAACTAAGAGCGCCAGAAATTCTGCAATCATTGGCTATTTGTGAGCAATCTCGCTGCTGTGTGGAGTCCTACTTGGCGCATAGGAATTAGTTCATGGTTGTTGGATGTCACTCATCTCAGTTCCAGGAGTTGGAAGCTGGAACTGAAACCTCGTCAACATTGCGAGACAAAGATTAGACAGGGTGACGACTTCGCAAAACATCTACGTTCTACTGATAGAAAGAAACAAGAACGACCCGTTGCCTGCCGCGATAAGATACCACCTTGTTCCCTGGTCAAAATGTCTGCCTCCACATTGCTGCAATGTTCCAGGGAGGCTTACAGAAAAGTGTCAGAAGGGGACGTGGTTGCCGGTATAGCTCAGTTGGTAGAGCATTTTACTTTCAAACTGAGGATCCAGGGTTCAAGTCCCGGTTCAGGCGCTGCTTTTAAATCAGATTTCCACTTCCCGCACTTGTTGACAACAGGTTCAAATGAAGTTGTGTTCTCAGTGCATAACGAGCGCTGAGAATCGAGCAATCATGTGTTCCCACTCAGGGTGAATGCCAATAGCAAATAACAAGCCGATTGCGAGGATGTCGAACTCCGTGTTTGCTTTCCCGAAACGAAGATCGCCCAAACTAAATGAATCCTTTAGTTCCACGACATCTATGCACCATTTCTGGCCGAGGCACTTTCAGCGTCGTCATCATTGACCAACCCTCCGTTACAAGGACAGAACTGAGGATGCTCGACAATGTTTGTAAAATGTTCAGCACCATTTGCGACGCGACAGATGCAGAAGCATCCTCTGTTGAATGCAACAAGATTTTCCGAATTCAAGTCTCAGGCTAACCAGTGGCAAGTAGCATTCGAGCTGCGAAAACGACAGGTCAAAGATATCGTCAATAATATAGAATCTAACAACCCCCCCTTGTTGATCATAAAATTTACAGTCTGGATGTGAGTTTGCTCGCTGAGCTGGAAGGTTCGTTTTCAGGCGTTTCGTCACCATTCTAGGTAACATCATCAGTGAGCCTCCGACGAAGCGCTGGTGTTATGTTCCGCTTTCTATTTATCGGTTTAGGGTTCCTTGGGTTGGTGATGCCATTTCCTGTCCTGTGAAAGCGCATAACACTACTTGCTGGGCTCACATTTGATAAGAAACTCAATCCGACTTGCAATCTGAACGCACTGAGCAGGTCAGAACATAGGAACTCTGCGACAGGAGACTCAGCTCATGACTCCCCAAAGACTGTCCGACAACTCAAAAGTCGGGAGGCTGAACGAATATTCTCTACTTCACCGAATGGGTGCAGCTCCAAAAAATTTCAAGAAACTTAGCGGTGCTCAAGGCAAAACCATCCGCTTGAATGGCACCTTCTTCACAAATCATTCACTGCCTACACTGCCAAAGGCCAGGTGAAGCAGGGTGTAATATCTACAAGCTGCAGTGCGTAAATAGACTAAACATCATCAAAATGCATCTTGCAAGTCCCGGACAACGTCCACGTGAAAGCATTGGCGCAACAGATACGTGGAAACGGCATTACCTGCCGCTACCACTCCGAGAATCTCAACAACCTGCCTCGGAAATAGGTTGCCCGCCCTCACTGCTGCTCTTTCACAATTCGGAAATTCCCGAACCAAGGGCGTTGTGGGACCTGCAACAGCACGTGGAATACAGCTTTGCAAGAAGGGAGCTCGGCCCGACATTCTCAAGAGCATTTAGGAATCTGGACCCGGTGATGGCCCGTCGGCAAAGCCCAAATCCCGCCGATGATAAAATAAAGTCGGTAAGGTGCCAGTGAGTGACCATGTGGGGGAATGTAACAATCATTGGTTTCGGTTAGGTATTATTAGATGCAAAATTACCCACATAAATGAGACGTTCAAGCTGACAACACAGCGAAGGAAACTTTCCCAAACGTGAGAAATGGGTTGGCCCAAGTGGAATGGGCAGGATATCTAAAGTATAAATTAGTGTTCAGCACACTACGAAGAGTGGCCCTGGAGACAAGCAGCAGAAATTTCCCTTTTAGAAAAAAAAATTTGCTTTGCCACATATTGACAACGTGCTTGTCTTGAAAATCTTACCTTCTTGCCTGTAATGGCCTTGCAAATCTCCGAACTGACCCCATTGCCACGACATAACCTTTAACCTTCCTCGCACAAAATAGAGAACGGGAGAGAATGAGAACTATGTGCCGGCTGGGAGACTGGGACGCGGTGATGTCGTGCATTTGTCAATTCATTGTGGTGATCGACGACGTTGCGAGAAAGAAAATGTCAGAAAAGTGTAATGCATAATGGAAAAGAAAGCACTAGATTCTGTTCACCAATGAGTGTCACCGCAGCGCGACTGCCCACTGAGGCCGGAGTGATCAGTCGGTAGATTATCGAACGTTTAATCAGTAGATCCAGGGTCAATTCGCTGCGTGGGAGTTTCTTTGAAGTCGGTGTTCAACTTGTACAAAAAGCTCATCGTCATTAAATTGACTGCGATTTAAAATCTCCAACAGTCGCTGAGATTGAAACAATCAGACGAGTTTTCATTTCAACAACAGCTGACCAGTTCAATGCGAGCAGAAACGGCTCTGGATTTTGTTTCGGGAAATTAAGATCGTCCAAAGTAACCGACCAGATCAAACAAAGGAAAATAAAGTTTCCGAAAACGTGCCATATCCGAGCGCCGGACAAAGTTCAATCAATGCGAATTGGTCAGCAATCTGTCTGCTGCGTGCAGTCGTACCTGGCCCAGAGGAATTTGGACATGATTGTAGCAGGTCATTCATTTTTAGTTCCCGGACATGGAAGCAGGAATTCGCCAGTGTGGAGTCCCAGGCGCTATCGCTTTCACATGCCTCATCAGTGACCATTCCCACCGTCATCCGCTCAGAAGTCAGGATGTATGCGCCGATTTCTGTAAGATGTGCAGCACCATTTGCCACTCGACAACCGGTGGCCAGTAGCATTCGTTTCACGCAAATGTCAGTTGAGCGATGTCTTTTGGTGAACTTGGTGTTCACCAGTAACTGGACTCCGAGTGCTATCTGTGTTTGCTCTCCACGGATGCTGCCAGAGCTTCTGCGTTTCATCAGCAGTTTCTCCACAACTTTTGAGGTGGGCATGACACCAGCATTCAGATGAAATTTGTGATTCATAGCTTTCAGGAAACAAAACATTGAACACAACCACACTCAGAAATTGAACGAGTGAGAACGTGTAATTTGTGCAGAATTGGAGACGGATCCGTGCTGTTGTCATGTCGTAGTAAACGAATGGTGGAGGTGGGCCGTGTCACACTGACGAAAACATTTAGAAAACATGTTATGCCTTGAGAAAATGAAAGCAGTAGCTTCTGTTCATTTCTGAGAGTCACTGCCGCGACGCGCCCGCCGGGGCCCGGGGATCGGGTAACTCAGTCGCTGCAGGGTCAGAGTTTTAATGCGGTGTTCTCGGATTCAAGTCGTTATTCGCGCAATGCTTTTAAATCCGAGTTCAACTTGCTGGAATCCCTCACGATGTTAAAATCAACTTGGCTTCGAGTTGGACCAGGAATATCGAAATTGGCACAATGATAGAAGCCTCCCGGAGGCTTTTTTTTTTACCAACGTTATGTCACAATCCCATTGCCATCATGGCGATCTCCGAAATCAGTTTTGGGAAATTACGATGGTCGAAAATAAGGCTGAAGATCAAACAAAGTAAAATAAACCTCGGAGGAACGACCCTGAAGAACGCGTTGCCTGCCACTTTAAAACACCACCCTGTTCCCAGGCCAACATCTCTGTCTCGACTTGATACAATGTTCCAGCGAAGCTCGAGGAAAAGTGGGAGAATGACAAGTCTTTCTACGAGTGGGTGGCAGCAGGGTCCATAACGAGTTCAAAAATTTTCGTGCCTAAGCACTGCCGTGACCCAGCTCCCTGCCCACTCACCAGGTCCTGTTCGCACAGAGCCTGCCTTTCCACACCACTTGCTGTTTGTCACTGATGGTCTCCATTAACAACCATTCCCCATCCCAATCTCATCGCCATCAAGTCTTTGTCCAACTGCTCTTCTCTCTCCTGCAGCTCTGTCCCTTCCTTTGCCCTCTGCCCCCATTCCCCTCCACTTTGTTTTGCATAAAAACTGATGTCGTCTCAGGCCCCATTGATTCTGATGAAAGGTCACAGGAGCCGAAACGTTGACTCTGTTCTTGCTTTCACGGATGTCGCCAGACCCGCTGAGCTTTTCCCGCAACATTCTTTGGACTCGAAACTTGAATCCCTCAGTGTGGAGACGCAGGCGCAAACACCTTCTGCTACTTCATCCGTGGCCATTTCACATTGATTGCAATCCCGGTTCGAGCGCTGCTGTTTAACTCGAGTCCTACATGCTGAATATTTCTATACATTTGGCTTCAAGCTACATAACGGGTGTTGAGAATGAGTTAATCGCATGCTGTCTCTACGAATTCTTTGAAAACACAAGCAGAACGCGAGGGCGCCCAGAGTGGGGATGCAAATTCTGGATTTCCTTATTGCAAATGAGAACGGGAAAAATAAAGTCGGATTCTTTTTTCAAAAAAAAGTCTGTAACATAGAGTTTCAAGCAGCACCAGCAGAACTGTCATCAATAGTTATCAGAGGCAAACTCTATGCAGCATTGAATCATAACTGGCATATAGGAATGTGGGAATGGTTGTTGGCGGTCAAGAAGCCTTATGGCACTCCAAGTGCGATCTGCCTTCATTTCGCGCAGATGCCTCCGGAGCTTTTGAGTTTCACCAGCGATTTCTCGACATGTTCCTCTGTGTCCGTTGAGCTGGACAGTGCATCAGCTTTGAGTCGTAAGTGTTGCTTTGGCAGCTTTCGGGAAGCAAACATTTAACATAACTCCGTTAAAATAACGTGAGAGAGTTTATACATTGGGCAGGATGGAAGATGGGTGCGTTCTGGTGTCGAGCAAGAGCGAAAGATTTGCGGAGGTCGGGGATGGCACAAGAAATGGTAGAAATCCAGTCATGCAGAGCGGAAGTGAAATCTTTAGGTTCTGTTCAACACTGGCAGTCCCTGCAGACGCTCTGTTGGCTGGAGCCCGGGTAGCTCAGTCGGTAGAGCATCAGACTTTTAATCTGAGGGTCCAGGGTTCAAGTCCCTGTTCGGGCGCTGCTTTTAAATCAGACTTCCACTTGCCGCTCACGCCGACAATAAGCAAAAATGACGTTGCCTTCTCACTGCATAACGTACGCTCTCATTCATTCAATCATGTGTTCCCACTCAGGGTGAATTTCAACAATAAATAACAGGCCAATTGTAATGATGCCCAACTCTGAGTTGGCTTTTGGGAAATGAAGATCCTTAAAAATCAAAGAAGCGATCAGACAAAGAAACGGAAAGTTCATACCAATGTGCCAACTAAGAGCGCCAGAAACGCTGCAATCATTGGCTATTTGTAAGCAATCTCGCTGCTGTGTGAAGTCCTACTTGGCGCATAGGAATTAGTTCATGGCTGTTGGAGGTCACTCATCTCAGTGCCAGGAGTTGGAAGCTGGAACTGAAACCTCGTCAACATTGCGAGACAAAGATTAGACAGGGTGACGACTTCGCAAAAAATCTACGTTCTACTGATAGAAAGAAACAAGAACAACCCGTTGCCTGCCGCGATGAGATACCACCTTGTTCCCTGGTCAAAATCTCTGCCTCCACATTGCTGCAATGTTCCAGGGAGGCTTACAGAAAAGTGGAAGAATGGCATGTCGTTCTACGATTCGGTGTTAGCAGGGTCATAACGAGTTCAAAAGCTTGAGGGCCTAAGCCCTCCCATGCCCCAGCTCCCTGCCCACTCACCAGGTCGTTTTCCCACATAGTCTGCCTTTCCACACCACTTGTTGTTTGTCACTAATAGTCTCTATTAACAACTTTTCACCCTCCCAATCTCATCGCCATCAAGTCTTTGTCAAACTGCACTTCTCTCTCTTGGGGCTCGATCCCATCTTTTACACCCTACCCCAATTCCCCTCCAATTTATTTGACTTAAAAACTGACGTTATCCCACTTCCCATCTGTTCGGATGAAAGGTCACAGGACCCGAAGTGTTAACTCTGTTTTTGCTTTAACAGATGCCGCCAGACCCGCTGAGCTTATCCAGCAAATTTCTTTGGAGTGGATGCTTGAATTCTTCACGACGGAGACGCAGGCGCAAACACCTTCCGCAACTACATCAGTCGCGATTTCACACTGATTCCAATCCCGGGTCGAGCGCTACTGTTTAACCTGTGTCCTACATGCTGAATATTTCAATAAATTTGGCTTCAAACTGTATAACGGGTGTTGAGAATGAATTAATCACATGCTGTCTCCACAAATTCTTCGGAAACACACTCAGAACGCGAGGGCGCCCAAAGTGGGGATGCCAATTTTGGATTTCCTTATTGCAAATGAGAATGGGAAAAATAAATTAGGATTCTTTTTTTAAACAAAAATTGTCTGTAACGGAGAGTTTCAAGGAGCACCAGGAAACGCTGCGCAGCACGGAATTATAACTGGCATATAGGAATGTGGGAATGGTTTTTGGCGGCCAAGAAGCCGCATAGCACTCCAAATGCGATCTGTGTTCGTTCCCCACAGATGCCCTCGGACATTTTGAGTTTCAACAGCGATTTCTCGACATGTTGCTCTGTGTCCGTTGAGCTGGACAGTGCATCAGCTTTGAGTCAGAGGTGCTGATGTGGCAGCTTTCAGGAAGCAGACATTTAACATAACTCCGTTAAAATAACGTGAGTGAGTTTATACATTGGGCAGGATGTAAGATATGTGCGTTCCGGTGTCGAGCACGAGCGAAAGATTTGCGGAGGTCGGGGGTGGCACAAGAAATGGTAGAAATCCAGTCATGCGGAGCGGAAGTGAAAGCTTTAGGTTCTGTTCAACACTGACAGTCCCTGCAGAGGGGGTGGGGGCTGGAGCCCGAGTAGCTCAGTCGGTAGAGCGTCAGACTTTTAATCTGAGGTTCCAGGGTTCAAGTCCCTGTTCGGGCGCTGCTTTTAAATCAGACTTCCACTTGCCGCACACGCCGACAATAAGCAAAAATGACGTTTCCTTCTCACTGCATAACGTACGCTCTCATTCATTCAATCATGTGTTCCCACTCAGGGTGAATTTCAACAATAAATAACAGGCCAATTGTAATGATGCCCAACTCTGAGTTGGCTTTTGGGAAATGAAGATCCTTAAAAATCAACGAAGCGATCAGACAAAGAAACGGAAAGTTCATACCAATCATGCCAACTAAGAGCGCCAGAAACTCTGCAATTATTGGCTATTTGTGAGCAATCTCGCTGCTGTGTGGAGTCCTACTTGGCGCATAGGAATTAGTTCATGGCTGTTGGGAGGTCACTCATCTCAGTGCCAGGAGTTGGAAGCTGGAACTGAAACCTCGTCAACATTGCGAGACAAAGATTAGACAGGGTGACGACTTCGCAAAACATCTACGTTCTACAGATAGAAAGAAACAAGAACAACCCGTTGCCTGCCGCGAAAAGATACCACCTTGTTGCCTGGTCAAAATCACTGCCTCCACCTTGCTGCAATGTTCCAGGGAGGCCTACAGAAAAGGGGAAGAATGGCATGTCGTTCTACGATTGGGTGTCAGCAGGGTCAATAACGAGTTCAAAAGCTTGAGGGCTTAAGCTCTCCCATGCCCCAGTTCCCTGCCCACTCACCAGGTCTTGTTCCCGCATAGTCTGCCTTTCCACACCACTTGTTTTTTGTCACTAATAGTCTCCATTAACAACCTCTCACCCTCCCAATCTCATCGCCATCAAGTCTTTGTCCAACTGCATTTCTCTCTCTTGGGGCTCTATCCCATCTTTTACACCCTACCCCAATTCCCCTCCAATTTATTTGACTTAAAAACTGACGTTATCCCACTTCCCAACTGTTCTGATGAATGGTCACAGGACCGGAAGTGTTAACTCCGTTTTTGCTTTAACAGATGCCGCCAGACACGCTGAGTTTATCCAGAAAATTTCTTTGGACTGGAAGTCAGAATCCCTCAGTGTGGAGACGCAGGCGCAAACACCTTCTGCGACTTCATAGCCGCCATTTCACATTGATTGCACTCCCGGTTCGAGCGCTGCTTTTTAACGCGAGTCGTACATGTAGAATATTTCAATAAATTTGGCTTCAAACTGTACAACGGCTGTTGAGATTGAATTAATTACATGCTGTCTCCACAAAATTTTTGTAAACACAAGCAGAACGCGAGGGGACCCACAGTGGGGGTGCCAATTCTGGATTTCGTCATTGCAAGTGAGGAGGGGAAAAATAAAGTTTTTTTTTAAGTTGTCTTTAAACGGAGAGTTTCAAGGAGCCCCAGCAAAACTGTCTTCAGAAGGTATCAGAGGCAAACTCTCTGCAACATTGAATCATAACTGGCATATAGGAAGTTGGGAATGGTTGTTGCAGGTCGAGAAGCCTTATTGCACTCCAAGTGCGATCTGTGTTCGTTCCCCACAGATGCTTCCAGAGCTTTTGAGTTTCACCAGCGATTTCATGTTCCTCTGTGTCCGTTGAGCTGGTCAGTATATCAGCATTGAGTCGAAAGTGTTGATTTGGCAGCTTTCCGGAAGCAAATATTTGACATAACTCCGCTAAAGTGTCATGAGAGAGGTTATAAATTGGGCAGGATGGCAGATGGGTGTGTGCTGGTGTCGAGCAAGAGCGAACGAATTGCGGAGGTCGGGGATGTCACAAGAAATGGTAAAATTCCAGTCATGCAGAGCGCAAGTGAAAGCTTTCGGTTCTGTTCACCACTGACAGTCACTGCAGGAGGCAGGCGGGAGCCGGAGCCCCGGTAGCTCAGTCGGTAGAGCATCAGACTTTTAATCTGAGGGTCCAGGGGTTCAAGTCCCTGTTCGCCAGCTGCTTTTAAATCGGACTTCCACTTCCCGCACATGTTGACAACAGGTTCAAATGAAGTTGTGTTCTCAGTGCATAACGAGCGCTGAGAATCGAGCAATCATGTGTTCCCACTCAGGGTGAATGCCAATAGCAAATAACAAGCCGATTGCGAGGATGTCGAACTCCGTGTTTGCTTTCCCGAAACGAAGATCGCCCAAACTAAATGAATCCTTTAGTTCCACGACATCTATGCACAATTTCTGGCCGAGGCACTTTCAGCGTCGTCATCATTGACCAACCCTCCGTTACAAGGACAGAACTGAGGATGCTCGACAATGTTTGTAAAATGTTCATCACCATTTGCGACGCGACAGATGCAGGAGCATCCTCTGTTGAATGCAACAAGATTTTCCGAATTCAAGTCTCAGGCTAACCAGTGGCAAGTAGCATTCGAGCTGCGGAAACGACAAGTTAAAGATATCGTCAATAATATAGAATCTAACAACCGCCCCTTGTTAATCATAAAATTTACAGTCTGGATGTGAGTTTGCTCGCTGAGCTGGAAGGTTCGTTTTCAGACGTTTCGTCATTTGTTTTTTATTTGGAAAAAATATACTTTATTCGTAAGATGTATAAAAAATAAAACATATTTACACACCTACCCAGTCATGCCAGCCGCTCCGGGTTACCCAGGGGGTACATACACCAACTAAAGGAAAAAAAACAAAGAAGAAAAAAAAACAAAGCAAAGAAAACACCCCGGCAGTCGTCACCCCGCACAGCCCCCGTTGGCCCCCTGACCAGTTGGGCAAGGCGCCAGATGGGCCCAGTTACCAGATAGGGCCCTTTTTTCTATTCTGGACAAGGGGTTTCATGGCCTTTCCACACCGCGCCTTGGCGGCGGCTGCCCCAAGCTGTAGCGCGTCCCTCAGCACGTAGGCCTGGACCTTGGAGTGCGCCGGTCTGCAACACTCGGTCGGGGTCAGTTCTTTCAGCTGGCAGACCAGCAAGTTGCGGGCAGACCAAAGAGCGTCTTTCACTGCATTGATGGTCCTCCAGGCGCAGTTGATGTTGGTCTCGGTGTGCGCCCCGGGAAACAGCCCGTAGGGCACGGAGTCCCGTGTCACGGAGCTGCTCGGGACGAACCTCGACAAATACCACTGCATCCCCCTCCAGACCTCCTGCACATAGGCAGACTCCAGAAGGAGGTGATCGACAGTCTCGTCCCCGCCCCCAGCAGCGACCTCGAGGGCAGCGTGCGGTGGCGCAGAGATTCCGGGCATGCATAAAGGATCTCACTGGCAGAGCCGCTCTCACCGCCAGCCAAGCAATGTCCTTGTGCTTGTTTCAAAGTTCTGGCAATGAGGCATTCTGCCAAACGATTTTGGCAGTCTGCGTGGGGAACCACACGACGGGATCCACCCTCTCCTTTTCCCGAAGGGTCTCGAGGATACTACATGCTGACCACTGCCTGATGGCCTTGTGGTCAAAGGTGTTTCCTTTCAAAAATTTCTCCACGAAGGACGGGTGGTACGGAACGGTCCAACTACTCAGAGCGTTCCACGGCAACGAGGCCAGGCCCATCCTTCGCAACACCAGGGACAGGTAGAACCTCAGTAAGTAGTGACACTTGGTGTTTGCGTACTGAGGATCTACGCACAGCTTGATGCAGCCGCACTCAAAGGTAGCCGTCAGGGCGAGGGTGGCGTTCGGTACGCCCTTTCCCCCATTCCCCAGGTCTTTGTACATGGTGTCACTGCGGACCCGGTCCATCCTCGACCCCCAAATGAAGTGGAAGATGGCCCGGGTGACCGCAGCGGCACAGGTCCAGGTAATAGGCCAGGCCTGCGCCACATACAACAGTACCGAAAGCCCCTCGCACCTGACAACCAGGTTCTTACCCACGATGGAGAGGGATCGGAGCGTCCACCTGCCCAGCTTCTGCTTCAATTTGGTGATACGCTCCTCCCAAGTCTTAGTGCACGCCCCAGCTCCACCACACCAAACACCCAGCACCTTCAGGTAGTCTGTCCTGACGGTGAAGGGGAAGAAGGAGCGGTCGTCCCAGTTCCCAAAGAACATGACCTCGCTCTTACTCCTATTGACTTTAGCACCCGAGGCCAGTTCAAATGGCCGCAGATGTCCAATAGTCTACTCACCGACCAACGATCGGTGCAGAAGACGGCGACATCGTCCATGTACAGGGAGGTCTTAACCTGAAGGCCTCCGCTGCCTGGGATAGTCACGCCCTTCAGGCTCACATCCTTCCTGATGGAGGCGGCGAAGGGCTCCACACAGCACATGAACAAGGCAGGAGAGAGCGGGCAGCCCTGCCTGACTCCAGACCTAACAGGAAAACTGTCTGATTCCCACCGTTTGATCGAGACTGCACTCACAACGTTGGCGTAGAGCAGCCGGGTCCAATTGCGGATGCCCTCCCCGAACCCCAATTTGGAGAGGACGTCCCTCATGTAAGCATGAGAGACCCTGTCGAAGGCCTTCTCCTGGTCCAGGCTGACGAGGCAGGTGTCCACCCGCCTGTCCTGCACGTAGGCGATCGTATCCCTGATGAGCGCGAGGCTCTCAGCGATCTTCCTGCCCGGCACATCACAGGTTTGGTCAGGGTGAATCACTGACTCCAGGACAGACCTGACCCGGTTGGCTATGACCTTGGCCAGGATTTTGTAGTCCACGTTTAATACTGAAATGGGACGCCAATTCTTAATTTCTTCCCTCTCCCCCTTCCTCTTGTAAATGAGGGTGATGATGCCCTTCCTCATGGACTTGCACATTTCCCCTGCCCGAAGCGCACTATCGTACACCTCCAGTAGGTCCTGGCCGACCAGGTCCCACAGAGTGGAATACAGCTCGATCGGTAAGCCGTCGCTTCCGGGAGTCCTATTCCTCTCCAAGGACTTGAGGGCTCTGGTCAGCTCATCCAGGGATATCGGCCGGTCCAGCCACTCCCTCGTGCCGTCGTCTAAGACTTCCGTGATAGATGACAGGAATGACTCAGAGGCCGTGCTGTCCATGGGCTTCGTGTCGTACAGTCCGGCATAGAAGGATCTGCTGACCCTCAAAATGTCGGGCCGAGACGATGTCACCGAGCCGTCGTCCTCCTTCAGCCGGCTAAGCACAGAGCTCTCTTTGTGCACCTTCTGAAAGAAGAAACGCGAGCATATCTCGTCCTGCTCCACGGAGTGGACCCTGGACCGGAAGATTATCCAGGAGGCCTCCGTGGCAAAGAGCGAGGCTTGCTGGCCCCTCACTTTGTGGAGGTCCTCCGTGACATTGACCCCCATCAACTGCAGAAGGAGCAGGTTCTGCACCCTTTTCTGGAGTCGCGACAGCTTTCCCCGCCTCTCTCTTGCCTTCTGAACACACTTGAGGACAAAGAACCTCTTGATGTTCTCCTTCACCGTCTCCCACCAGTCGCCTGGAGACTCAAAGAGGGGTTTCACGGTTCTCCAACCGGCGTACTCCCTCTTAAGCTCCTCGACATTCTCTGGGGTCAACAGAGTCGTGTTGAGCTCCCACGTCCCCTTGCCGGCCGGCTGGTCGTCCTGTAAGTGACAGTCAGCCAGCAGGAGGCAGTGGTCAGAGAAGAACACCGGCTCGACGCCAGTGGACCTGACCGAGAACGTCCGTGACACAAACAGGAAGTCTATCCTTGAGCGGATAGACCCGTCTGGCCGCGACCAGGTGTACCTCTGCTGCGCTCCATCTGCAGGGGTGCTGAAGACGTCGAGCAGCTTGGCGCCCTTCACCGTGCCCATCAGGAATCTGGACGTGACGTCCAGTTGACTCCCCCCACCCGCTGTCCCCACGCCGGATCTTCCATCTGCATTGATGATGCAGTTGAAGTCTCCGCCTAGGAGGACCGGCCTGGACGTAGCCAGCAGGGGTGGAAGCCGCTGCAGGACGGCCAACCGCTCATTCCATACCGCTGGGGCGTACACGTTGATCAGCCTCAGGGGAGCGTTCCTGTAGGTGACGTCAGCCACTAGGAGGCGCACCCCCCACCACCTCCTGAACTTGAGAGATGGTGAAGTCGCGCCCCCACAACAGAATAGTAAGGCCCGAGGAGCGACAGTCGTTACCCCCCGACCAGATCGAAGGCCCATAGGTCCAGGCGCCGGACCATTTCCCGTACCTGCCGAGGTGCGGTATCCCGCACTCCTGCAGAAACAGTAGGTCCGCCTCGATGGTGGTCAGGTAGGCCAACGTGGACACACATCTTGCGGTTGACTTCACGCTGCGCACATTAATGCTCGCAATTCATACCCCCATTGTGGGCAGTGACCGCAGTACCCTCCCCAGGTCCAAGGTCCAGCCCCTCCATCTGCCCCTTCATGCCCATTGCCCGGGCTAACTGCTGGACGCTCTCTGGGCTCACGAAACCATCCGTGCTGCCCTCCGGGTGGCATCCCCCCGTCAGGGGTGCGGAGGCAGGAGGGTCCGGCTCTGGGTCAGGCTGGGGACGCGCTGTTTCCTCCTTCCCGCCTGGAAGTTCCGGGGGGCCCTCCAGTGCTCCAGCGGCACTTGACTGGGTGTCGGAGGGAGCCTCAGGATGCCTCCCATCACCTGGAAGCGGGGTGCTGCTTTCCTTCCCACTCAAGATCTTTAACTTCTGCTTCGGGTGGGCCCTCTCCGAATCCCCCTCGTCAGAGGAGCTCTTATAGCCCCCCTGTAGCTGCCTCTTCCCGCCTGATGGTTGCGGTTCCTGGGCCCATCGACGCACCTTCCCCCTCGCTTTCCCGACTGCTGTCCACTCCCCTGGGTCGCCTGTCGCCGCCTCCATCGACTCCGGGTTGTCGGGGGGGGGATCGGAGCCTGCAGGTGTGCTTTGCTGGCCTCGGGCCCATCCTGCAGGGCTGGGCCCTCCTGCATGGCCTGGCCCTCCTGCACATTAGTGGGGTCCTTGCTGGTCCCTGGTGCCTTCCTCCCCTCCTGGGGGGCTGGCCCTGCATTGCCCCTGCCAGCGACCTGGGCGTAGGTGGTCCCCCGCCGCGGGCATGCCCGATAGAGGTGGCCCTCTTCCCCGCAAAGGTTGCAGCTTTTCTCTTGTGGGCAATCCTTTGCAAGGTGTCCCTCCTCCCTGCAGTTCCTGCAGATGGTGGCTTTGCAGTCGGCCGCCATGTGACCTGACCTACCACAGGCATGGCAGACTTTCGGTTGCCCTGCATAGGTCAGGTAGCCCCTGGTCCTGCCGATCGCGAAGCTGGACGGTGGGTGTACAACATTCCCGCCTGCGCTCATCTTCAGCGTCACCTTGACCTGCCTCTTTCTCGTCCAGATGCCAAAGGGGTCCATGATGTCAGTTAGGTCCCCTCCCACCTTCACGTACCTTCCGAGGAAGGTCAGGACATCAGCTGCTGGCACATGCGGGTTGTACATGTGTACAGTCACCATACGGCTTCTCTGTGCTGGCATCACAAACAGCGGGACAGCGGTCAATACAGAGAGGGGGCCCTCACCTCCTTTCTCCTTGAAAACCTCCAGGAAGCGCTCGCAAAGCTTGGCACTCCTGAAGGTCACATCGTAAAAACCTCCTCCGGGGAAATCCTGCAGGCAGTAAATGTCCGCAGCAGCGAACCCTCAACAGTCCAACAGGACCCTCTTCACGAAGAAGGTGCGGTCCACAGGTGCACCTTCATCCACCTTCTTTACAGAAACACGGATGGTGTTCCGGACCCCCTGACCTGGGGCACGAGGACTCGCCGCAGCCATCGTTGCAGGTTGGCTGCTCCCCTGAACCAGCGTTAGGCCGAATCCAGCAATAAGATCCACCGGTCGCAAGGGCGCACAGCCAACCCGATGTCCTCCTTTCACCTCCAACACAGCGCTCTCCTCCTCTCGGTCCACAAGAGAGTGGGTCTTTATTTGGTTCCGGATGTAAGCTGGTTCACTGAGCTGGAGGGTTTGTTCCCAGACAATCAGTCACCATTCTAGGTAACATCATCAGTGAGCCTCTGATGAAGCGCTGGTGTGATGTCCCGCTTTCTATTTATCTGTTGAGGTTCCCTTGGGTTGGTGATGTCATTTCCTGCGTTGGTGATGTCATTTCCTGTCCTGTGAAAGCGCATAACACGACTTGCTGGGTTCACATTTGATAAGAAACTCAAACCGACTTGCAATGTGAACGCACTGAGCAGGTCAGAACATAGGAACTCTGCGACAGGAGACTCAGCTCATCATTCCCCAAAGACTGTCCGACAACTCAAAAGTCGGGAGGTTGAACGAATATTCTCTACTTCACTGAATGGGTGCAGCTCCAAATAATTTCAAGAAGCTTAGCGGTGCTCAAGACCAAACCATCCGCTTGAATGGCACCTTCTTCACAAATCATTCACTGCCTACACTGCCAAAGGCCAGGTGAAGCAGGGTGTAATATCTACAAGCTGCAGTGCGTAAATAGACTATACATCATCAAAATGCATCTTCCAAGCCCCGGACAACCTCCAAGTAGAAGCATTCGTTCCAGTCAACCTCAACGAAAAGTGGAAGAATGGCATGTTGTTCTACCTTTGGGGTCAGCAGGGTCAATAACGAGTTTAAAAATTTTAGTGCCTTAGCTCTCCCATGCCCCAGCTCCCTGCCCACTCACCAGAACTTGTTCGCACATAGTCTGCCTTTCCACACCACTTGTTGTTTGTCACTAATAGTCTCCATTAACAACCATTCACCCTCCCAATCTCATCGTCATCGAGTCTTTGTCCAACTGCATTTCTCTCTCTTGAGGATCTGTTCCATCGTTCACCCTCTACCCCAATTCCCCTCCACTTTATTTTGCATAAAAATTGACGTTATCCCAGTTCCCATCGGTTCTGATGAAAGGTCACAGGACCCGAAATGTTAACTCTGTTTTTGCCTTCACAGATACCGCCAGACCCGCTGAGTTCATCCAGCAACTTTCTTTGGACTGGAAGTTCGAATTCCTTCGCGTGGAGACGCAGGCGCAAACTCCTTCTGCTATTTTATCAGTGACTATATCACATTGATTGTAATCCCTGTTCGGGTACTGCTTTTTAACACGAGTCCTACATGCTGAATATTTCAATAAATTTGGTTTCAAACTGTATAACGGGTGTTGAGAATGAATTAATCACATGCTGTCTCCACAAATTCTTTGTAAACACAAGCAGAACGTGAGGGCGCCCAGAGTGGGGATGCCAATTCTGGATTTCGTAATTGGAAGTGAAGATGTGAAAAATAAAGGAGTGTCTGTAACAGAGAGTTTCAAGCAGCACCAGCAAAACTGTCTTCAGTAGGTATCAGAGGCAAACTCTATGCAGCATTGAATAATAACTGGCATATAGGAAGGTGGGAATGATTGCTGCAGGTCAAGGAGCCTTATTGCACTCCAAGTGCGATGTGTTCACTGTCGACAGGTGCCTCAGGAGCTTTTGAGTTTCACCAGCGATTTCTCTACATGTTGCTCTGTGTACCTTGAGCCGGACAGTGCATCAGCTTTGAGTCGAAAGCGTTGAGTTGGTAGCTTTCAGAAAGCAAACAATTGACATAGCTACGTTTAAAATACGTGAGAGTGTTTATAAATTGGGCAGCATGGAAGATGGGTGCGTTCTGGTGTCAAACAAAAGCGACCGATTTGCGGAGGTAGAGGATGTCACAAGAAATGGTAGAAATCTAGTCAGGCATCACCGAAGTGAACAGTTTCGATTCTCTTCACCGCTGTCAATCCGGGCCGCACGCTGCGGCCACGTGTCCCGGGTAGCTCAGGTGGTGGTTTGTCCGCATTTTAGTCTGAGGTTCCAGGGTTCAAGTCCCTGTTCAGGCGCTGCTTTTAAATCGCGTTCTCGTTGCCCACAAGCCTCTCGGTGTGAAAATCGACTGGTATTCCAAGTGGATGGCGTGCGTCGAGCTTGATTCAAAATGTGTTGCCTGCTGGAGGTTGATTTAAAATTCCGTCACAAGCCCAATTCGAGGACACCGGGATCTGGATTTAGTTTTGGTAAATGAAGTCAGCCGAAAATAACCGAAATTAAGTTGAAAACAGTGTGCCATCTAGGAGCGCCAGTCGAACTGCAGTCAGTGGGCACTGGTGGGCCATGCCACTGCTGCATGGATGCGTGCCTGGCACGTCGGAATTTGGTCATGGTTGTTGGCGGCCTTTCATTTTAGTTCCAGGACATCGAAGTTGGTATTCTTCAGTGTGGACGCCCAGGCCCGCACGCCTTCATCTGCCTCATCAGTGAACATCCCACCATCATCAGGTCATAAGTGAGGATGTTCACCGAAGATTGTAAGATGTGTAGCACCATTTGCAATTCGATAGAAGCAGAAGGAATCTATGTTCAATACAACAAGCTTTGGACAATTGAAAGCTCGGGTCACCCGCTGGCAACGAAGATTCGTCTCACGCAAATGCCAGGTCTCTGATGTCTGTCGGTCAGTTTGGCGTTCACAACAAACTGGACTCCAAGAGCTACCTGTGTTTGCTCTCCACTGATGCGGCCAGTGCAGTTACGTCTCACCAGCGATAACTGTACAATTCGCTGTGTGTGGGTTTGAGTGAACATGACAAACAACGTTGATGTGAAATTGGTGATTTGGGAGCTTTCGGGAAGCAAGCATTTAACATGGTTGCGCTCAAAAAAAACATAGAGTGTGAGAGAGTGTGTAATTTGTGCCGGAGTGGAGATGGATGCGTGCTGAAACTGTCATGCAACTGAGACCGAGTTATGGAGGTCGGGGTTGTCACAAGAAAGTACATGTTAGTAACCCAGCAATGCAGAAGAGAAATGAGAGCAATAGCTTCTGTTCACCACAGAACGTCACTGCACTTTGCTGGCTGCTACGGCCCGGATAGCTCAGTCGGTGGAGCATCAGACTTTTAATCTGAGGGATCAGGGTTCAAGTCCCTGTTCGGCCGCTGCTTTTTCAATCAGAGTTCCACTTGCTGAAACTATCAATCGCTCCTTGGTGTTCTTAGGCATTATAGTCTGTGAATGCTCAATGAACAACCTCCTGGACTTCTGATTGATCAGAAACTCAAATGCACTTGCCTCACGATCACACTGAGCAGTTGAGAAGCTAGGAACACTGCGACAAGAGACTCGACTCATGACTCCCCAAAGTCTGCCCATCATCTACGAGACAAAAGTCGGGAGTTTGAATGAATACTCTCCACTTCACTGAATGGAAGCAGCTTCAAGAAGCTTCATGACACTCAAGGCAAAGATAACGCCTTGACTGGCGCTGCACTCAGAAAACATCCGCTGCTTACACACAAAAGGTCCGGTGACGCAGGGCGTAGCACCTGAAAGGTGCAATGCATAAGTAGACTAAACATCATCAAAATGCATCTTGCAAAGCATGGGCAACCTCCGCGTGGAAGGATTAGAGCAACAGGTATGTGGAAACGCCATTACTTGGCGCTGCAAGCCCCGAACGTGCCTCGGAAATAGGTTGCCCGCCCTCACTGCCGCTCTTTCAGAATTCTGTAATTCCCTCAGGAAGGGCGTTGTGGGGCCTGCAACAGCACGTGGAATACAGCTTTGCAAGAAGGGAGCTCGGCCCGACCTTCTCAAGGGCATTTAGGAATCTGGACCAGGTGATGGCCCGTTGGCAAAGTCTAAATCCCGCAAGTGAATAAAATTAAGTCGGTGCAGTGCCAGTGAGTGACCATATCGGTGAAGTTGACAACCATTTGATTAGGTTAGGTATTATTGCGCAAAAAATTGCGAGGATAATTGAGACGTCGAAGCTTATAACTCGGGGGAGGAAATTTTCCCAAAACTGAGAAATGATTTGGCCGAAGCGGACTGGACAGGATTACTAATAGATAAATCACTGTTTAGCAGGCTACAAATTGCGCTCCGATTGTACGAATTTGTACGACGGATTTCAGAAACTAGGACTTGGTGTTCTCAACAAACTGGATTCCGAAGAAGGCCCCGTGGACTCCCAGGGCTGTCTTTGCACGCTCTGCAGAGATGCTGTCGGAGCTGTTCAGTTTCACCAGGGATTTGTCGACATCTTACTGTTTGCACTTCGGGGTGGACATGCCATGAGTGTTGAGATGAAACTGTTGATTTGGTCGCTTTCAGGAAGGTAAACATTTAACATTATCGCTCACAAAACAAAGAACGTGAGCGATTGGGTACTTTGCGCAGAATGGGAGACGAGTGTTTGCCAGTTTCATGCAATTGTGAATGAATTGTGGAGGTCGGGGATATCACAAGAAGGAAAATGCTAGAAATCCAGTTGTGCATAATGGAAATGAGATCAATTTCTCCCGTTCACCACCGAGCGTGGCTGTGGCTGCCACGCTCGGCGGGCCCTGGTCGCTCAGTTAGTACAGTGTCAGAGATTTAATTTCGCTGTCCAGGATTCATGTCCCTTCTACGGCTGCTTTTAAATCGGCGCAAGACCCTCATGGCCTTCAAATCGACTCGGATTCAACCTATACAAAGGGCGGGAGATTGAAACAATCAAAAGTTGCCTGCGGCTTGTTTCTTTTCAATTATATGTGACAAGCCCAATGTGAGGATACCAATTCTGAATTTAGTATTGGGGCATGAAGATTGTCGAAAGTGATCGACAAGAACAAACAAAGGATTAGAAAGTTTATAACAGTGTGTCATCTCTGATCGCCAGCCGTAATGGAATCGATGGGTAGGAGGAGGCAATCTTCTCTGCTGCATTGCGTCGTACCTGGCACGTAGGAATTTGGTCATGGTGGTTGGACGGCATTCATTTTATTTCCAGGACAGCAATGCAGGAATTCTTCAGGGTGTAGACATTTAAAGTGACAGCGTGCGAACATGTCCGAGGTTGTGACAACCATTTGTTTACGTTAGGTATTATTACGTGCAAAATTACAGGGATCAATGAGATGTCCAAGCTTATAACGCAGGGAAGGAAAGGTTCACAAAACTGAGAAGTTATTTGGCAGAAGTAGACTGGACAGTATAGCTAAAGGAATAGATGAGTGTCAAGCAGACCATAAAGTGTGATCCCGGAGACATGAAGCAGACCTATGACGGAATTGTATACCAGTGGTCCATATATGGGCTGCAACACGTCCATCAAGTTGAAACTCAATGCCCCGTTGAAGAGAAACCCACACTCTGTTTAACAAATTGCAACCCTGAATAATTTCTTCTTTCGATTCAACACATTCGAATTAAAATGTGTGCAGTTCAGGGTTTTCACAACGTTTTCATAAACGTTCGAAGTCCAGTCAGGCATTATGGAATGAAAGCGATAGCTTCTATTCCCCGCCGGGTGACACTGCACCAGGTCTTGACTTTTGGACCTGGTTAGCTCAGTCTGTGGAGCCTCAAACATTTAGCTTGTGAGTCCAAAGTTCAATTCCCTGTTCGGCTGCTGCTTTTAAATCAGAGTTCTCGCTGCCGGAAACCTACAGGTTGTGAAAATGTTGAAACCATTGTGTGTTGCCTCATGTAGGCTTCCTTTCGCAATACGTGACCAGCCCAATGTGAGAATACCCAACTTTGCATTTAACTTTTGGAAATGAAGTCGTTCACATATGAAGCACAAGACTTTAAAAAATGTAAAGTTTGTGCCATCCAGGAGCACCAGGAAAACTGGAATCAATGCGTATTGGTTGGCAAATTGTCAGCAGTATTGAGTCTTACCTGGCACATAGGATGGTGGCCATGCTTATTGGAGGTCATTCATCTTCATTCTTGGACATCTGTGCAGGAACTCTTCATTCTAGGGTACCAGGCACAAGCACCCCATCTGCCTCATCAGTGATCATCCCTCTGTCATAAGGTCAGAAGTAGGGATGCTCACCGATGACTTGAACATGGTCAGCGCCATTTGCAAGTCAACAGATGCAGAAACAGTCCATTTTTAATGTTAATTGATCTCTGCAGTTCAGGTCTTGCGCCGAGAAATGACAAGTAACATTTGCAGCACAGAAATCTGAGTAACAACATTTCCAAATAAGATGCAATCCATCAACTACGTCTTTACGTTCAATGGCGTTACAATCAGTGAATTCCCAACGACCAACATCCTGCGTGGCATGGACCAGAAACGCTAATGGACTTGCCACATAAACCCATTCTACCGATAAGAGGCTTGGAATGCTATAGTCAGTAGGTCACATCGTGTCTCCCCAATGTCTGTCTGTCGTCTACAAGGCAAAAGTCACAAGTGTAAGAGAATACTATCCACTCACCTGGATGGGTGCTTCTGCAAAAACACTCAGCATCCAGGACAAAGCAGCATCTTGATTGGCACCTGATCCACAAAAGATCCACTGCCGATGCCACCAACACACAGGTGAAGCACTGTGCACTCTGCATGCAGAAATAAAACAAAAATCCTCAAAATGCATCTTCCGAATTCTCAGCAATCTCCATATGGAACGATTCCAGCAACGTATTTGTGGAAACATCATCACTTGCTAGCGACCCTCCAAGAATCAACACACTGCCTTTTTTTCACTGTCGTTGGTTTAAAGTTCTGTAATTCCCGATCTAAGGGCAAAATTAGTCTTCCCAAAGCAAGCGCAGTGTTGAAGTAGGTAGCCACTACATTGTCAACGGCAACCAGGGATCTACAACAGATTCTTCTCAGCCAGCAGTGTCCATGTCTCACGAATGAATGAAAAATAGTGGCTAAAGGGTCAGTGAGAGGCCGTATTGGAAATTGTGAGAACAATTTGCTTAGATCAAGCATTATTATGGAAAGGAACAGAGATAAATGAGTCGTAGAAATTTATCATTGGAGGAAAAATTGCTTTTAAAAAATTGAGAAGAGATTTGTTGGAGGTGGACTGGGCAGGGCTGTTAAATGGTAAATCAGTGCTAACCACTTTTGTGCACAAAGCAGACATGACCTGTCTAGAAAAAAAAATGGCATTGTCATATCTTAATACTCATGATCGTCGTGAAAATTTAGGTAAGATTAAAGAGGAAAATAAAGCTTTTGACATGTCGCAAAAGAAACAAGATAACGTTTCAGTGTTTCACAAGTACAGAGACTGCGAGAAGAAGAAGCATGGAAATCAGAGGGATGGAATAAGAAAAGAACGCCCAAACATATTTTGCCTTTTTATAGACTGCAAATTGCTATTTAAGGTAAATATAAGTTTCTTCTGGTCTCAGAGATAGTAAGAACTGCCGATGCTGGAGTCAAAGCTAACTGAGTGGAGTTGGAGGAACGCAGCAGGCCAGGCAGCAACAGCGGAGCAGGAAAAGCCGATGCTTCGGGTTGAGGCCCTCCTTTAGCAATTTCTGGAGAAGGGTCCCGACCAGAAACGTCAGCGTTTGTGTTCCCCTGATGCTGCCTGGCCTGTTGTGTTCCTTCAGCTTCAAACTGTGTTAACTCTTCTTTCTGGTGTCTCTGCATTAGGAGAGATGTTGTGAAACTTGAAACGATTCAGAACATATTTACCAGAGTTTTGCCAGAGCTGTAGGGTTTGAGCTATAGGGAGATGCTGAATAGGCTGCGGGGGGAGGGGAGGGGGCGGAATTTTTCCCGGAGAGTCAGAGGCTACGGAGTGACTTGCTAGAAGTTTATAACATCATGACAGGTATAGATAGGGTAAATTGCCAAGGTCTTTCGTTCCAAGATAGGATAGTCCAAAACTAGAGGGCATAGATTGACATCTACACTCTAGAAAAAAAACATTCCGACTATGAACCCTCACGATTGTATACGTTTCTATCACGTCTTCTCTTCGCCTCCAAAGCTCTGCTGAAAACAATCCAGATTACCCAACCTCCCCCTAAAGCTAAAGCACACTGCTTCAAGCAACATTCTCATAAACATCATTTGTATGGTCTCCAATGCCTGCAGATCTTTCCTATAGTGTGCAGACCAGACCATCATACAATGCTCCAAAATGTGGCCTGCGTCATCACCTTTAACCCTCAAAAACAGTGAAGAATAAATTGAAAAGAAAACCACTCTCTATGTAACATATCACCGCATTAAAAACAAAATCTTCTCTCGACTCTGTGCGTTGGATTCTTGAGCGCATTTAAATTGCGACTTGTAATTAATCACAATTTCTTAATTGCATCCATAAATTGCACAAAAGGCACGTGCCTCTAGAACCCAGGATCTACTGCCTGTAATCCAGACGTGATCACCACTACACGACAGAACCGAGACACTTCAGCTATGCAGCTCATTAGCCATTGATGACTACTTTCCTGAAATTTTCCAATTGTATCTGAGGTTGTTGACTTGCTCGCCGACTAAACACTAAATCAACAGCAAGAAGAGGACACAGTACGCCCTAAAACCCTCGCCACACAGCCCTACACCAACAACCGAGCAGCATGGTGCAGCCTCACAGCGCCAGGGACCCGGTTTCGATTCCAGCCTCGGGCAAATGTCTGTGTGGAGTTTACACGTTCTTCCCGTGTCTGCGTGAGTTTCCTTCAGATGATCCGGTTTCCTCCCACAGCCCAAAGATGCGCAGGGTGGGCGGATTGACCGTGCTAAATTGCCGATACTGTCAGGGCAAGTTTACGTTGGGTGGGTTAGGCATGGAAAGTGGAGGGGGAATTAGTCTGGGTGGTTGCTCTTTGGAGCGGCGGTGTGTACTTGTTGGGCTGAATGGCCTGTTTCCATACTGTAGGGATTCTATGAACGTATCAGAACTGACAACCAAGCTCCTAAGATCACGCGGAATCAAGCCCACAGCCACTCCACTACTGACCCTCGCAAGGATTAATGACCCCTTTCCCACAACACGCAGAACTGACGTAGTTTACAAAACACGATGCAACGACTGTCACAAACATTAGTTCAGACAAACAGGAAGGAAACTAGGCGTCAGAATATCCAACCATCAGCTAGCAGCAAAACGCCATGATGAGCTTTCGTTAATATCAGTACATTCGGACAATGAAGGCCATCAATTTAACTGGGACAACATACCTATCGTAGCACAAACATAGTCATGCATGGGAATTCCTCGAGGCATAAATGAAAGCAATCGTTTCTGCTTACTAGTAGGAATGGCCGAATGGCTAGGGTGTCATTTACCTGGGTAGCTTGGTCTGGAGAATGTGACTTTCAATTCGTGGGTCCAGGGTTCAAGATACTGTTCGGTTGTTGCTTTTAAATTGGAGTTCTGCACGCAAGATGTCTTCAGGATATTAAAATCAATTGAGGTGCAAATCATATAACAGGTGTTGAGTGTGCATTTGGCGCAGGCTGGGGGATAATCCGTGCTGATGCAATGCAACTGTGAACGCATCTGGTTATCGGAGTTCAGTCACCTCAGCCCCAGAGCATCTGAAATGCAATTGTTGACGCATTGTGGACTTCGGGAACAGCAGTGACAATGAAAGTACAAAACCTCCGCAAATATACAAACTGACAAATGCAGATAAATGCAATAGACTGGTTTCCACCAGGTGTCGCTGCAGCTAGCGAGCCTGGATAGCTCAGTTGGGAGAGCCTCTGGTGAGTTTTTGTGTCTGGCGTTCAAGTTCCTGGTTGGGTGCTGTCTTTAAATCGAAGCCCTACATGCTGAAAATCTTCAGCCTATTAGTATCAACTTGGTTTCAAATAATGTGGCAGATGTTGAAGCCCAACCTATCACATGCTGTGTCCACGCAACGCTTTTAAACATCAAGCTGTGAGGACAAGGCGAGGATAGCCAATTCCGGACTTTGTTTTGGGAAATAAAGAGGTGCGGCTCTGCAGATGCTGAAGATGTTCAAATGCAAGAAGATGTGAAGAATTCTAGGCTTGGGCTGACAGTTGACAACGAACATGCATACCACACAAATGCCAGTCAAAGAAATCTCCAGTAACATTCAGGTTAACAACCGTGCCTTGACATTCAATGATGTTAAAATCAGTGAATGCACAACGAATAACATCCCGGGCTGACCATTAACCAGAAATTCATGTGGACTTGACAGATGAACGTACTGTCTGCAAGAGCAGACCAGAGACTAGGAATACTGCAGTCAATAGCTCATCTGTTAACTCCACAAAGTCTGTCCACCATCTAGAAGGCTCAAGTCACGACTGTGATGGAATACTCTCGACATCTTTGAATGAGTGCTACTCCAATAACACTCAAGCATCTTGATAGCATTCAGGATAAAGCAGCCCATTTGCGTGGCAGAACATCCACAAAGTAATCACTGCCTACATAATCAAAACTCAGGCAAAGCAGCATGTACTACCTACAAGATGCAATGCAGAAATAAACTAAAGAGCCTCAATATGCACCTTCCAAACCCTCCATCTGGAAGGACTAGGGCAACAGAGACGTGGGAACACCATCAACTGTACCAATCCGAGACTCTCAACAATGGGATGAGATTGCTCGCTGAGCTGGAAGGTTCATTTTCAGACGTTTCGTCACCATACTAGGTAACACCATCAGTGAGCCTCCGACGAAGCGCTGGTGTTATGTCCCGCTTTCTATTTATCTGGTTAGGTGTCCTTGGGTTGGTGATGTCACTTCCTGCATTGGTGATGCCATTTCCTGTTCTTTTTCTCAGGGGATGGTAGATTGGCTCCAAATCAATGTGTTTGTTGATGGAATTCCGGTTGGAATGCCATGCTTCTAGGAATTCTCGTGCATTTCTCTGTTTGGCTTGTCCTAGGATGGATGCGTTGTCCCAATCAAAGTGGTGTCCTTCCTCATCTGTATGTAAGGATACGAGTGATAGTGGGTCATTTTGTTTTGTGGCAAGTTGATGTTCATGTATCCTGGTGGCTAGCTTTCTTTAGCCACCAGGATACATGAACATCAACTAGCCACAAAACGACACAACCCACTATCACTTGTATCCTTACATACAGATGAGGAAGGACACCACTTTGATTGGGACAACGCATCCATCCTAGGACAAGCCAAACAGAGACACGCACGAGAATTCCTAGAAGCATGGCATTCCAACCGGAACTCCATCAACAAACACATTGATTTGGAGCCAATCTACCATCCCCTGAGAAAAGGAACAGGAAATGACATCACCAGCACAGGAAATGACATCACCAACCCAAGGAAACCTAACCAGATAAATAGAAAGTGGGACATAACACCAGCGCTTCACCGGAGGCTCACTGATGGTGTTACCTAGTATGGTGACGAAACGTCTGAAAATGAACCTTCCAGCTCAGCGAGCAATCTCACATCCAGAACCTCAACCTGAGCTACAAATCTTCTCAAAACTCACTAACTCTCAACAATCTGCCTCCGAAATGTATTCTGTCCTTCACTGCCACTGATGGAAAATTCTGGAATTTCAAAACTTAAGGACAGTGTGGGTCTTCCTACAGCACATGGACTACAGCGATTCAAGAAGTCAGCTCAGCACTACATTCTCAAGGGCAGCCAGGAATCTGTAACAGGTGATGGCCAGCCAACAATGCTCAATTCCCGCGAATGGCCAAAATTTCGTCGGTAAAGTGACAGTGATTGATCATATCAAGGATTGTGACAACCATTTGTTTAGTTTAGTTGTTATTATTTGCAAAATTACAGAGATAAGTGCGACATCCAAGCATATAACTCAGTGATTGGAAGTTTCACAAAATCGGAAAAGGTTTGGCAGAAGTTACCTGGATTGGATAACTAAAGGATAAATCAGTATTAGACACTGTATGAAGTGTGATCCTGGGCTCGCAAAGCAAACATGCTCCTTCCAAAAATGCGAATGGCATTGCCACATCTTGACATCCATGGTTGTCTTGAAAATCTTACCGATTTGCTTGTTTTCTCATTGTAAACCTCTGCCGCGACTCCATTGCCTCAACATGACCTTTCACGTTTAACGATCAGAAGTGCCTGCAGCACGTACGGCAGATCTCATCAGGCTTGATACAGTTTTGGGAAAATGTCCTCACGTTTCTATCAATGAGGAACGCAGAAAATAGGAGCAGGGATAGTCCATTCTGTCCTTCCAAACTGCTCCACCAAGTCCAACAGGTTTTGCTTCTCATTTTATTTGCAACACCTTTACCTGTTACGAATCTATGTAATTCAGCCTGGAACACATTCAATCATTCGCTCACCTCACCCCCACCATATCTATCTCAGGAATTTGGATCATAGAACAAAACAACACGGAAATAGTCTATTCCACCCAATATTTCTCGGGCAATTAGGATGCCACTCAAAGCTAACACCGTCGGCCTGCACATGGTATGCATCAAGGATCTGTCTAAATGTCTCTGACATAATGCTTTAATTGCGTGGCAGAGTCTTCCACGCACCTGCCGCCTTCTGTGTCAAAAACATGCCTCGTACATCTCCTGGAAACATTCCTCCTCTCACTTATATCTGTGCCCACTAATATTGGATTTTTCAACCCTGGGAAAAAGACTCTGACTATTCACCCTATATCAGCCCCTTATTATTGTGTACTTTTGTATATGGTCGCCACTGAACCTACAACACTGTGGCGAAAATAAGTCATTTTTGCACACCGTCTTGTTACAGCCAAATTTCGCGCTGTATGCAACACCCATCTTTTGCAAAATCTCCAGATCCTTCTTGTGATGACAAGGTGTGGAGCTGGATGGACACAGCAGGTCAAGCAGCATCAGAGGAGCAGGGAGGCTGACGTTTCGGGTCAGGGCCCTTCTTCAGAAATGGGGGATTGGAAGGGCATTCTGGAATAAATGGGGGGGGGGGGTGGAGGCTGCTGGAGGATCTACAAAGGAGCAGATACTTGGAGAGGAGACAGACAGGTCAGGGAGGCGGAGATGGAAAAAGTAAAGACGAGTGTATGTGGGTAATTAGGATGGGGATCGTTCAGTCAAGGGAAGATGGACAGGTCAAGGAGGCAGGGATGAAGCTGGTAGGTAGGAGGTGAGGTGGGAGGAGCGGATAGGTCGGAGAAAGGACGGACAGGTTAGGGAGGCGGGGACGAGCTGGACTAGTTTTGGGATGCGGTGGAGGGAGGGAAGATTTTGAAGCTCATGAAGTGCACATTGATACCATTGGGCTGCAGGGTTCTGAAGCGAAATGTGAGTTGCTGTTCCTGCAACCTTCGGGTGGCATCATTGCGGCACTGCAGGAGGCCCAGGGTGGACCTATTGTCCAAGGAGGGGGGGGGGGGAATTGGAGTGGCTCGCCACTGGGAGGTGCAGTCACTTGTCGCGAACCGAGAGTAGGTATTCCATAAAGCGGTCTCCAAGCCTCCGCTCGGTAACCGCGATGTAGAGGAGGCTACTTCGGGAACAGTGGATACGGTACCCCACATAGGCAGTTGTCCAGGTGAACATCTCCTTCTCATTGTGCCGTGATTTGCATTGCATACAACGGGCCAAATGTGGTCGACATAAGTTTAACACTCAATGTCCCCTTGAAGAGAAATTGAAGACAAATCAACACTGCGCAATATATTACAACCATGAATAATTCCTTCATTTAATTCATTACGTTGGATTTCTGGAGCACCTTCGAGCTAAAATGCAAATAATCACGATTTTTCAACTGATTTCTGTTCACTTCGGCAAAAAAAACACAAAAGGCTCATCTCGTGAGCAAACCCCGAACTTTCTACGTGCAAAGCAAACGTGATGACCAGTACACGATGGAAGCAACATCGCAGCGATCTGCAACTCATAAACCATCAGTTATTGTATTCTGCCTGATATGCTCTGATTGTCAGTATTTGGAATTTCATAAATAAGAACTCAAAAATGAAAGCAAGTATTTTGCGTCATTGCACGGGCCTGCCCCGCTTTAAGCCTGGGTAGCCTAGTCGATAAAGCATCTAATTTTTAGTCTGAGGCTCCAGGGTGAAGTCCTTTTTTGGAAGCTGCTTTTAAATCGGAGCTCCACATGCCACAAACCCTCATGGTATTAAAATCAACTTGGATTCGATCTATGTCATGGCCAGTAAGATTGGAACAAACATATGTTGTGTCATCTTTTCAACAATATGTGACAACTCATTGAGAGGATATCGATCTCTGGATTTAGCTTTTGGAAATGAAGGTGTTCAAAAATAAAGGACAAGATTAAACAAGCAAAAATGTAAGTTTATAACAGGGCAGCATCTAGGAGCACCACCAAAACTGGAATCAATCTGTATATATAACTCACTCAGAGATAACAAGAACTGCCGATGCTGGAGTCAGGGATAACATAGTGTGGAGCTGGAGGAACACAGCAGGCCCGGCAGCATCAGAGGAGCAGGAAAATTGACGTTTGGCATCAAATGAAGTTACTGACCCAAAACGTCAGCTTTCCTTCTCCTCTGATTCTATCTGGCCTGCTATGTTCCTCCAGCTCCACACTATGTTACCAATGTGTAATGGAGGCAAACTCTCTGCTGGATGGAGTAATACCATCAAAAGGTGGCCATGGTTGTTGGAAGCCATTCATCTTAGTTCCAGGACACGGATGCAGGAATTTTTCAGTGTAGATTCCCAGGCGCAACCATCTTCAGCTGCTTCATCAGTGAGCATCCCTCCACCCTAACATCAGAAGCGAAGATGTTTGCTGATGATTCTAAGATGTTCATCACCATTTGTGACTTGACAGGTGCGGAAGCAGACCATGTTCAAAACAACAATATCTTAACTGTTTAAGGCTTGGGCTGTCAAGTGCCAAGTAATGTTTGCAAGACAGAAATGCCAGTCAATTAAATCTCCAATAACATGAAATCCAACAGTCACACCTGTACATTTAATGGTGTTATCACCAGCGAATACCTAAGGACCATATTCCTGGGCTTAGCATTGACCGGAACCACTGCTGGACTTGCGATGCAAATATACTGCATAGATCAGAAGCTTAGAAGACTGTGATCAGTAACTCACATCGTGACTCCTCAAGGTCTTCCATTGTCTCCAAGTCAAAACCATGAGTGTGATAGAATATTCTCAACTGTTCTAAATGGCTGCAACTGCAAGAACACTCAAGAATCTTAAGAGCTTTTGAAACAAAGCAGCCTTCTTGATTGTCACCTCACATACAAAACATCCACTGCCCAATCACCGATACACATGTGAAGCAGAGTGTACTATCTAAATGGAGATAAAAGAAGATTAATCAAAAATGAGCCCCCCAAACCCTCGACAAATTCCATCTCGAAGGAATCGAGGACAGATATGTGGAAATACCATCACCTGCTGGTAACCATCTAAGACTCTCACCAACATGCCTGCCCCTTTCAATCACAATGTTAAAATTCTGGAATTCTTGATCTAAAGGCAAAATTGATTTTCCTACAGTACGTGAACTGCAGGGTTGAAGTAGGTAGCTCACCACGACATTCTCATTTGTAACTAGGGATCTACAGAAGATGCTGGCCTGTCAGTAATGCCCAAGGCTCAGGAATGAATAGAAAATAGTGTGTAAAGTGTCAATGACTGAACATATCAGAAATCATGAGAACGATTTGCTTAGATTAAGTATTATAATGAAATGGAACCGGGATAAATGATGCATAGACGCTTATCATTGGGGGAAGAATAGTTTTATATAATAGATGTTGAGAATTCTCAAATACTAAAAGAAATGAAACTGTCAGCCTCTGTTCACCACTACTCACTCAAACCTGCTGAGCACAGTCAGTAGAGCATCTAGCTTTTAATGTGAGGGTCCATGGTTTCAGTTCTTGTTCATTTGTTAAGTTTAATTCAGACTTGTCCACGCTTACAATCTTTGGTATGTTTACATCATGTTGTTTTCCAACTAAATAACCGACACTGATGTTGAAACAATCAAATCCTATGTTGAGACCGTGTCTTTTTAACTCAATCAATGACCAGTCCAATAAGAGGAGGCCCAGTTCTGGATAGACGGTTGGGAAATGAAGGGAAGATTAAATGGTGCAGCATCAAGGATCACTATATAAAACTGCAACGATTGAGTATCCAGGGCAAACTTTCTGCCATATGGAGCCAGACCGTTACATAAGATGATGGTTACGATTCTTGGCGGCCAGTCATCACAGCCCCAGGGCATTCGAAATGAAGTTGTGAACACATTGTGGTGATCAGGGATGGTGTTTAGAAAGGAAGCGTGTGAAATAGCCACATATACATGAAAGGATAAATGCAGATGATTGCAATAAACTCTGTTCACCCTGGAATGTCACTGCAGCTTTTAACGATGGAGAGCCTGGATGGCTCAGTTGGTAGAGCATGAGACTTTTAATTGGCGGGTTCAAGGCGCTTCTTTAAAAACAAAGTTAAACATAGCCCAGTTGTTAGCATCAGCTTCTTTCCATATGACATAACAGGTGTTTAGCTTAAAGCAATCACATGCCACCTCCAGGAAATTATTTTTAAAATAATAGGCCGCCCGCCCAACATGATGAGACCCGATTCTGAATTTAGCTTGAGAGATAAAGATTTGCAAAATTAAAGGATAAGTTTGAACAAAAGTGTGGCATCGAGGAGTAACAGCAGAATTGGGATCAATGAGTGTCAGGAGGCACCATCTATGCTGCATTGACTGACAGCTGGCACATAGGAAGGTAGTGATGGTGTTGGAGGTCATTCATCTCAGCTCCAGGACATTTCTGCAGGAATTCTTCAGCCTTGAGTCCCAGCCACAAACATCTTCAACTGCTTCATCAAAAACCTGCTCTCTGTCATAAGGTCAGATGTGAGGAGGCTTGCCGATGATTGCAAACTGTTCAGCACCATTTATGACTGAGCAGATTCTGAAGCAGTCCATGTTCAACTGCAAAACGATTTGAAGAATTCAAGGCTTGACTGACATTTGACAAGTAACATTTCCATCACACAAATGCCAGTCAACGAAATCTCTAATAACATTTAAATTAAGAACCCGGCCCTGACATTCAATGTTCTCACAGTCAGTGAATGGCCACTATTGTCCTAGGCATATCATTGACCAGAAATTGAACTGGGCTTGCCAGATGAACAGACTGTCTACAACAGCAGTTAAGAGGCTAGGAATATCGTGGCAAGTAACTCATTGCTGGACTCCACAAAGTCTGTCTACCATCCACAAGACAGAAGCCGTAAGTGTGATGGAAAACTCTCCACTTGCCAAGATGGGTGCAGCTCCAAAAACACTCAAGTCGTTTGTTGGCAACTGGGGCAAACCAGCCCACTTGAATGGTACCACACCTGCAGAACATCCAATGCCTATCTCACCAATACTCAGAAAAAAAGTGTGCAATATCCAGGAGGTGCAACGTAGAAATGCTACAAAGATCCTCAGAATGCACCTCTTAAACCCCACTGCTGCAGATAGCATAGAGATTCAAGTTTCAAGTGAAACAGATATATGGAAATCAAAGACAAGAAACAAAATAAATGCAAATCAGATTTACATGTATATAAACATCAACAAGAGAGTCAAGGAAGAACAGTGGGCTTGTTACAGAAGCAGAAGGGAACATGTGTGAATATCAAGCAGAAATTGGAAGCATTCTAAATACAATTTTGTGGATCTTTATGTAATCTTCAAAATAACTCCACAAAAAGAAACATAAAAGGGTGCTTATTTGGTGTTGGATGGGTAAAGAATTTGTGCGTGTGAAATCCATTTGTGAATGTATTGTGGAGGTCAGGGATGGCAGTGAGGCAGAAAGTAAGAGAGGAATCTATACATGCAAAGGCAGATTAATGCAATATCCTCTGTCTGTCAGTGCGTTTCAGCGTACTATAGCACAGGAACGAGTCTGGATCACTCTGTTGGTAGCACATCAGAATTGACATTGTAGGCTTCAAGTGTTTGGATCCGTTCTGGGGATTTGTATCTCAAAGGGCATTGTCTGAGGTCACACCAATCCTTAACAATCAGTTCAGACTAAAAACTTTAAAGCTCAATTGTGATGTTGATATAACCATGCCACGAAAAAAAACGACCAAACCTAACAAATGCAATTATGTCATTCTCAACTTCATTTCTGTTGAAATAAGACATAATGGAATTTTTGAATTCATTCTGCAACACTTGTTTAATGGTGTACAAAAGTGAGCTGTGGTAGTATTTGTCATAGAAGACAGGGGCATGTGTGAAAAAAAAGTGTGGCAGAGTAGAATCAGAAGAAGGTAAAACAAACGTTGAACAAATTTCACGTTCCAGTTCAGCTAGGGTTTTTTTTTTCAGGCTCAGACCTGATCCAGGATTGCTGCATCTCCAGTGCATCAGAATTTCGCATTATGGTCTAGGGTTCATTTTAATATTCAAATATGGTTGTCATCAACCGGATTTCAAGCAAGAGAAGGAGGTTTGAGGTTGAAAAATACATGTCATGTGAACAAGAATTTCTTCTTTAAACAATATGTGATAAGCCCAATGAGACTCCCCAAAGCGAATCCATCATTTACAAGACCAAAGTCAAGATTGTGATGGATTACTCACCACTTCCCTGATTGTGTGCAGCTCCAACAACATTGAAGAAGCTTAGTGGCATCCAAGACAAACCAGCCGCTTGATTGTAACACATCCGCAAAACATCCACTGCCTCCATCACCATTGCTCAGGTGAACCAGTGTGTACTACCAACAAGATACAATGCAGGAATAAACTAAGGATCCTCAAAATGCAAGATAACAAAGTGTGGAACTGGATGAACTCAACAGGCCCAGCAGCATCTCAGGAGCACAAAAGCTGACGTTTTGGGCCTAGACCCTTCATCAGAGAGGGGGATGGGGTGAGGGTTCTGGAATAAATAGGGAGAGAGGGGGAGGCGGACCGAAGATGGAGAGAAAAGAAGATAGGTAGAGAGGAGAGTATAGGTGGGGAGGTAGTGAGGGGATAGGTCAGTCCAGGGAAGACGGACAGGTCAAGGAGGTGGGATGAGGATAGTAGGTAGGAAATGGAGGTGCTGCTTGGGGTGTGAGGAAGGGATGGGTGAGAGGAAGAACAGGTTAGGGAGGCAGAGACAGGTTGGGCTGGTTTTGGGATGCAGTGGGTGAAGGGGAAGAGCTGGGCTGGTTGTGTGGCGCAGAGGGGGGAGGGGACGAACTGGGCTGGTTTTTGGATGCGGTGGGGGAAAATTCCATCCCCTATTCCCAATTCCTCCGCCTCCACCGCATCTGCTCCCACGATGAGGCATTCCACTCCCGCACACCCCAGATGTCCAAGTTCTTCAAGGACCGCAACTTTCCCCCCACAGTGGTCGAGAACACCCTTGACCGTGTCTCCCGCATTTCCCGCAACACATCCCTCACACCCCACCCCCGCCACAACCGCCCAAAGAGAATCCCCCTCGTTCTCACACACCACCCCACCAACCTCCGGATACAATGCATCATCCTCTGACACTTCCGCCATCTACAATCTGACCCCACCACCCAAGACATTTTTCCATCCCCACCCTTGTCTGCTTTCCGGAGAGACCACTCTCTCCGTGACTCCCTTGTTCGCTCCACACTGCCCTCCAACCCCACCACACCCGGCACCTTCCCCTGCAACCACAGGAAATGCTACACTTGCCCCCACACCTCCTCCCTCACCCCTATCTCAGGCCCCAAGATGACTTTCCATATTAAGCAGAGGTTCACCTGCACATCTGCCAATGTGGTGTACTGTATCCATTGTACCCGGTGTGGCTTCCTCTACATTGGGGCAACGAAGCGGAGGCTTGGGGACTGCTTTGCAGAACACCTCCATTCAGTTCGCAATAAACAACTGCACCTCCCAGTCGCAAACCATTTCCACACCCCTCCCATTCTTTAGATGACATGTCCATCATGGGCCTCCTGCACTGCCACAATGATGCCACCCGAAGGTTGCAGGAACAGCAACCCATATTCCGCTTGGGAACCCTGCAGCCCAATGGTATCAATGTGGACTTCACAAGCTTCAAAATCTCCCCTTCCCCCACCGCATCCCAAAACCAGCCCAGTTCGTCCCCTCCCCCCACTGCACCACACAACCAGCCCAGCTCTTCCCCTCCACCCACTGCATCCCAAAACCAGCCCAACCTGTCTCTGCCTCCCTAACCTGTTCTTCCTCTCACCCATCCCTTCCTCCGACCCCAAGCCGCACCTCCATCTCCTACCTACTAACCTCATCCCACCTCCTTGACCTGTCCGTCTTCCCTGGACTGACCTATCCCCTCCCTGCCTCCCCACCTATACTCTCCTGTCCACCTATCTTCTTTTCTCTCCATCTTCGGTCCACGTCCCCCTCTCTCCCTATTTATTCCAGTTCCCTCTCCCCATCCCCCTCTCTGATGAAGGGTCTAGGCCCGAAACGTCAGCTTTTGTGCTCCTGAGATGCTGCTTGGCCTGCTGTGTTCATCCAGCCTCACATTTTATTATCTTGGATTCTCCAGCATCTGCAGTTCCCGTTATCACATCCTCGAAATGCACCCTTGCAAAACCTCAAAAAAACCCACCAGGAAGGATTAGAACAACTGATATGTGGAAACATCATTACCCACTGGTACAACTCCAAGGCTGTCAACAAACTGCCTCAGGTATTTATTGCCTTCCACCATTGTTACTGTTTCAAACTTTTGGAGTTCCCGAGCTAAGGGCGTTATTAGTCTTCTTCCAGCACATGGACTACAGCTTGACAAGAAGGAAACTAGGAATCGGCAACAGGTGATGGCCAGTCAGCAAAGCTCACCTTCCAAGAATGAATAAAATTTAGGTGTTAAATTATAGCGAGGGAGCATATCAGGGAATGTAGCAATCGTTTGTTTAGGTTAAGTATTATTTTGCAAAATGACAGAGGTAAGTGAGACGCTGAAGCTTATAACTCAGGGAAAGAAACTTTCACAAAACTGAGAGGTGATTTGGTAGAGGATGCCTGGACAGGATAACGAAAGGATAAGTCAGTTTTGAGCATACTATGAAGTGTGATCCTGGGCTCACAAAGCAGACATGTCCCTTCCAAAAATAGGAATGGCATTGTCACAACTTAACATCTATGTTTGTCTTGAATATCTTACTGACTTGCCTGTTTTACCCTTACAAATCTCTCCACTCACTTCATTGCCTCTACAAAACCTTTTGTGATCAGAAGAGCATGCAGCCGGCGAAGGCAGGTCCCATCAAGGTTTGATGTAGATTTAGGAAAATTGTATGATGTTTCTATCAATTCTAAGTCCCTTGGTATCAGTGGCTGCCCAACGAGAATCTCCTGGGCCTACCATTGATCAGAAATTCAACTGGATATGCCAGATAAATACACTGTCCCCATGAACAGACTAAAGGCTGGGTATACTGAGGTGGGTAACTCACCTGTTGATTCCACAAAGTCTGCCCACCACCTACAAGGCACAATTCAAGAGTGTGACAGAATACTCTCCACTTGCTTGGATGGGCATAGCTCTAACAACACTCGAATAGATCAATTGCATCTGGGATAAAGCGACCCACTTGAGTGGCACGACATGCACAAAACATCCACTCCCACTTCGGTAATAGTCAGATCAGAAACGCTGTGTACTATGTACAAGATGTAATGTAGAAATAATCCAAAGATCCTCAGAATGGACCTATTAACCCACAGCTGCAGATAGTGTAGAGGAGTTGCGATTGAACAGAAAGATGGCAATCAGTGGAAGGGAATGCATAAAACACGACAAAAAACCCTAAATCATTTTGCAATTGCTCAAAAAGCAACAGGGTAGTCAAGGAAAAACAGTAGGCCGACCAGAGATGAAGAAGGGAACTTGTGTGAAGATACAGATGAAATGGGACGAATTCAACCTTCAAAATAACTTCACAAAGAAAGCTTGAAAGAATATGTAATTGGCACTGGATGGGTGAAGATTTCATGCATGTGAAGTACAATTGTGAACGCATTGTGGAGGTTGGAGCAGCGGTGAGGAGGATGTATGGGAGAAATTAGTAAATGCAAAAGCAGACGAATGCAATATCCTCTTTTCGCCGGTGAGTGTCAACATACCACACCGCAGGAGAGAGTCTGGATCATACAGTTGGTAGCGTATCAGAATATCCATCGGACCCTCCAGAGTTCAGGATCCTTTTGGGGCGCTGCATTTCAATTAACATTGTCCGAGATGGTGTAACTCACACAGTTCGTAAACGATCAGTTCAGGCTGGTCTCTTTAAAGTACTCATCTGTGATGTCAATATAATCATTGCGTGAAAAAAAGTGTCCATACCCAACAGACACAATAATGTTATTCTCAGATAACACGGTATGGAGCTGGATGAACACAGCAGGCCAAGCAGCATCAGAAGAGCAGGAAAGTTTGACGTTTCGGGTAGAGACCCTTCTTCAGAAAAAAAACTTTTCCGGCTCCTCTGATGCTGCTTGGCCTGCTGTGTTCATCCAACTTCACGCCGTGTTATCTCAGCTTCTCCAGCATTGGCAGCTCCTACTATCTCTGTAACAATGTTATTCTCAACATCCTTACTGTTCAAATAAAACATATGTTGCAATTCCTTCCATAGGCTTTGTAGATTAGTGAGCTGTGATCGTGTTTGTCATGGAGTTGAGGGTAATGTGTGAAAACGACTGTGTAATAGAAGCAGCCTGAGCAGCGTAAATACTGAAGAAAGAAAAACAAAACAAAATTTACACAAATTTATTGTTCCAGTTCTGCTTCTGGGGATGTTAATTTCTTTGCAGGCTAAGACCCGATCCAGGACTCCTGAGTCGGTGGAGCATGGGGCTTTTACACTGTGGTCTACGGTTCAAGTCGATGTTCACGTGTGCTCTCAGCAACCAGATTTCAAACGACTGAAGGAACGCTGAAACTGCGTGTGCTTTGACCAGGAAAGTCTTACCTTTTTTTTAACAATACTGTGACGAGCCTGACGAGAGGCGATGCAATTCTGGGTGTAGGGGTTTGGGAAATGAAAATGGTAAAGTGGTTAACGTGACAGTAGGAGACCATATCGAGGATAGTGATCACAATTACTACAGATTATGAAACTGTGAAATAGTTTGGTGAAGGTGGTCCGCCAGAACTGCTGAAGGGCAAATGAAAAACAGGGCATAGAAATTACTGCAAGATAAAGGTAAAACGCAAAGATGCCAGAGGAAGTGGAGGAGGCTGATACAATTGCAACGTTTAAAACGCATCTGGTTGGGAATATGAATAGGAAGGGTTTAGAAGGACGTGCCAAGTGCTGACAAATGAGACTACATTAATTTGGCATATCTGGTCAGCATTGCTGAGGTGGACCAAATTTTCTGCTTCCATGCTGCACAGTCTATGGCTCAATGTTTTAGCAGTATACAAAGAGCAAAATGATATATAAGGGGGAAAAAGTAGGGACTAATCAGAGATGAAGGATAGAACTTGAGTGAGGATTCAGAGGTTTTGGGAAGAATTCGAAATTATGTTTTCGTCATCATTTAAGTAGCATTGCGCTGACCCAGATTTACTTTTCACTTTCTGTAAGCCAATCTTCAAAGAACCATGCAGAAACAAAGTGTGTCATTGGTGCAGAATGGAAGATAAGTTTGTGTTTGAGTTGTGGAGTTCGAAGCGAGAAAGGATGATTGACAGACATTTTACACGCAAGCGTCTGGTTAACTGAATTGGTTAAGCACCAAATGCAGTATGAGATCCAACATTCAAATCCCTGTTTTGAAGTCCCTTTCACATCGCCGCTCTCTATGCCTTTGCAATTGGAGTACCTCTGCAGTTTCGTGAGAGGTACTTTCAGGTACTGGAAGTGATTGCCGGTATTCTGACTTCTCGAATGCATTTTGCCCAGCCACATCACGCATGATTATGTGGTCTTCATCTTTCTGCTGTGCAAGTAACACGCATTACTACACTTAAATTCTTTCCCCAACAGTTAACGTAGAAGAGTGAGTGCTGAAAGCTTTTGACACTGATGTGTGACGATAGTATGAAAATAGTTGTGTGGTCTAAATATACTGGGCAGAGGGGACACTGAAAAGGGATAAGCGAAATGTGATGGAATGTAATATTCTGCAACTTCTAGGCAAGTTCACTGTTTTGAGTCTACTGCGTTAGGCCTGAGATTTAAAAAGGACTCAAGGGAAGCTTTTAATACAAATACAACAGTTCTTATGCAGAATGAACTGCCAGTGGAATTGGTGGATGTAGGTAGAGTTACAACATTTCAAAACCATTTGGATGAGTGCCTGAAGAGGAAAGCTTTGGAAGAATATGGGCCAACGCAGGCAAGTGGGAACAGTTTTGTTTGGCCTAGTTTTGCTTTGTTTTGCTTAGTTCACCATGGCCTAGTTGGACCAACGGGTCTGCTACCATTTAGTATGACTCTATGTGTCCTCACAAAAGGCAAGTAAGTGGGAAATATGTGAAAAAAAGTCTACTAGTTGATGTCGTATTGAACTGGTTGTTGGAGTACAGGTATCTCAGCTCAAGGACATCTCCATTCAGTTCCTCAAGGTAGTATTCAATGCCCAACTATTTCATCAAAGATGGTCCTTCACTAAAATGGCAGAAATGGGGGCAGTGCTTGATTGCTGGACCAAATTCCTGGACGTACCATCCTATCGACATTGTGGCTCAACCTACTCACAAATCCACTGTAGATATTTTGAAGGTAGGCCCCATCAACTTCTTATTACAGATGGATATAGATTTTGGCCAAGCCAGTGACATTCTTACCCAGTAAATGAAAAAAAAATCTGACCTATCTACCTGTTTCATCTTTGTAAATCTCTGCAGTCACTACATCCCTTTTCTCGCTCACTGACCCAAACGCAGGCAGCAGGCTAAGGTTGGTCTCTGAGGGTTTTGACAGCGTTTTGAAGAAGTCTTCTCATTTTTCTACCAATCCAGATAAAGAAACACAGGAGCACAGAAAATAGGAGCAGGATGAGGCGATTCTGTGAATCCAACCTGCTCCACAGTTCAACAGATTCTGTTTCTAGTCTCTGCCAAAAGCCATGCCTATCAAGAGTCTATCTAATTCAGCCCTGAACACATTTAAGCACTAACTCCCCAATTCTTCTCAGAAACACAGATCTCAGGACAGTACAGTATAGTAACAACCCCTCTGCCCACCATGATGCCATTACAAACTTATGCCTTCTGTCTCCTCGTGTTTTTAACCTGTGCATATATCTGTTGAAATTCCACTTAAAAGTTTGTTATCATACCTGCTTCTCCCAGCTCCCCTGGCAGTCCAGGCATCTTCCACCCTGTCTGTAAATAACTGCTTTGCACAACTTCTTGAAAATTTCCTCCTTTCATCTTAAACCCATGCCCACTAATATTCCCTAATTCCATCCCATGAAAAAGATTACTACTATCAATCCTATCCCTGGACCTCATTTTTGTGTACATTTCGAACAGGTCGCAGCTCAGTGCACAGTACGCTGGTGAAAACAATCCAAATTTGTTTAACCACTTCTGCCAGATAAAGCATAACACTTCAGCCAACATTCTGACACACATCTTTTACTTTCACACAAATGCCAGCCAATGAAATCTCCAACAAGTTGCGATCCAACAAACACTCTTTCACATGCAACTGTGTTACCATCAGTAAATGCCCAACGACCAAAATCTTGGGCCTACATTGAACTGAAGCTCAACTGGACCTGCCACCTAACATTGTATTTGCATCGCAGCACAGTAATATCTGATGCAACTACCATGACACCTTCGCCATTGGCGGACTTCTCCTCAAATCGTGGTCAGTTATGAATTTGAAATACACATTCTCTAAACACTGCAGCACAGTCGGGTCACCCACAGATGTTGAGTGCATTATTTCATTGTATAAATTATGCCACTGGAGTTTTCAGCGCATTCTTGAATTTCTGTCTCAACTTGAAGTGAGTCGTTGCGTAAATGGATATGCTTGTTCAGCAACTCAAACTCATCAGCATGTATCTGAGTTTCAAATATAATTTCAGAATTTGTATAATCGAATCCTTGAATGGTATAAATTGAAGAAACTCATGTCATGCACCGACCAGAGAAGAATGAAACTGATGGATACTGGAGCAGTGTGGTGACAGATTGCAGATCTAACCAAGATATAACATATACATAGGAGAGAGAGTTTGTGTCTGACTGCAGGTATGAGCAATAACAAGGACACAAGATACTGACTGACTGTTCGTGCGACCAATAAAGAGGATGGCGAGTAGAGACCTATCCAGGTCCGACCAAAGCGGCGGGGCGTGTGCTGGGTGATTGACTGAAGGCTTGACCAATAGAGAGGGACTGCATCCCGGATGACGATTAGCGACGAATTGCGGGATTCACTGACCGCATGACCAATGGAGAAGGAGCTGGGCGACGACGACTGCAGATCGGGCCAATAGCAAGTGGCGGGGCAATGATTGACTGCGGGTCTGACCAATAGACAGGGACTGGAGGTCTGATCGAGGCCGAAGAGGCAGGGCGGTGACTGACGTCTCAATTATAGTCCTGCTTTGACACCATCACGTTGATAAATTTGTTAAGGTCGCTCTAGCTAATTATTTTGTATAGTTGTGGATTACTTATCACTTTGGTCAAACCTTCGGCATGCAATTCATTACCTGTCATTATAGTTATTGTGATTGCTTTATCAGTCATTACAAATTTTCATTAGGTTTGTCTCCAGCACCACCATATTTTTATTTGTTTGAGAATTAACTCTATCGCATTTAATTGGATTATAAATCATTCCTTTGCTCGACACTGACACCTGTTAACACTTTAGTTCACCTGCAGAGACGTATTAATCGACAGTCCATTCACCCCATTGGTATTATAAGACCATAAGACCATAAGGCATAGGAGTGGAAGTAAGGCCATTCGGCCCATCAAGTCCACTCCGCCATTTAAATCATGGCTGATGGGCATTTCAACTCCACTTCCCTGCACTCTCCCCGTAGTCCTTGATTCCTTCTGAGATCAAGAATTTGTCGATGTCTGCCTTGAAGGCATCCAACGTCCCGGCCTCCACTGCACTCCGTGGCAATGAATTCCACAAGCCCACCACTTTCTGGCTGAAGAAACGTCGTCTCATTTCAGTTTTAAATTTACCCCCTCTAATTTTAAGGCTGCGCCCACGGGTCCCAGTCTCCCCACCTAACGGAAACAACTTCCTAGCGTCCACCCCTTCTTTTATCTTTTGACTGCGCTTGATCTCTCTGCCCATAATTGTGGTGCTCTGTGTGCTGTTCTCTCATTTCACTTGACGAAAAGGCTACGCTCTGAAAGCTTGTGATTACAAATAGACCTGCTGGGCTACAACTTAGTGTAGAAATACTTCTGATGCTGTCCACCCCAGTCCAACATTGGCACATCCAGATCATGAGGTCAGGTTTGGCCATTAGTGGGAGAGAAGGGATCCCACACAAAAAAATCTGGTGAGTGCACAGTGGCGTGGGCCGGACAGCACAGGGTATCGTTGCACCAGTTTAAACACAAGAGGGGAAAAGTCGGAAGTCACACGAAAGTGGGTGTTTCTATTGTGTCTTAACATATTATGCTCCTTCTACCATCTAGCTCAACTTCAAATTCAGGCTGTTACCATCGCAATTGGAGTGTTTTCTCCTCAATTTGATTGTGGTGTGTGAGAAACAGAACACATTTCTGAGTACACAAAGTTATATAATGGTGAAACAAAGGGCCAGGAAATGTAAAGCAATGGTGTGCAATGTATGGCGTTGAAAACAGTGAAAAGTTACCACAAAAACAAACAAGACATGCAAGCTTTTTCAAACCTAATTTTATCTGAACCCGTGTATTGAGCACAATCATCTAACTCAAGATTTTCTGGAGGGGTTGTAAGTTCTCACCTCTCTCTGCCACCACTCACTGATCTTCTGGAAGTTTATAATTGCCTCTTGTTCGCTCTCCCACCCAACACTGATCTTCTGGAGGAGCGTAAATTGCTTTGTTTTTTCTCCCACGCCATCCCAACATTATAATTGATGTATAGCATTATTAACCACAGATTATGAATATTTTCCACTTGGGAAGAGCAGAGATAATGATAAAATGTGATCTGACACCTTGCAGCAATTTCATTCTTAAGTGTCTCAATACAGCTGTGACTGTGTTAAAATTTACACTATCCATTTCACATTAGGTATACAGCTTGTGAGCAACATCTATCAGTTTCAAAAAAGATAGAAAATGCAGTCAAAATGATTTTGCCGCTATAGATAGTGATCCACTCCGAGATGTTCTTTCATTGAGAAGGACATGTGAAGCAGATATGTGGGAGAACTACCATCAGTTAGTTTCCATCTAAGCATCTCAATGTATTCATTTTGAAATATACTGCCACTCCCTCACTGTTGCTGGAGCAAAATCGTGGTCTTCTCTTTGTCATGGCATTATGGCTGCACCTGTGGCATAGCAACTGCAGCAGTTCAAGAAGTCAGCTCTCCACCACTTTCTCAAGAGCACCTAGAAAAAGGCAATAAATGCTGGCTCGGCCAGCTACACCCATGCCCCACCCATAAGTGAAGTAAAAGTTCACGGTGTGCTTTGTCGTTGATTTTGAATAGTCGGACTCCTTCTCATTGGTCTGTCTTCCCAAATCCTCCTCCACCCAATAAATGATCAAACATGAACTCTGCCATGTGAACTGAAACAGCTTTGTCCTGAAGTCCTGCATTAGGCCTCAAGACCTTAACTATCATACAATATTTAGGGAAAGGAACGTTAGATTGCATATTGAAGATACAATGGCCGAGTAATGTTATCACATAGTAGTATTAATCCAGGGTCCCAGGCAATGTTCTGCATTTGAATCGTATCATAGAAACTTCTAAAATAGTTAAAGCTTATAGATTCACTCATTAGTTTGAACATATCTGAAATAGATTATACTATGTAGGTTAAACTAATAAATTGACTCTTTAGTTTGTGTAAGTCTCTAATAACTACTAAGTATTTTAAGCTAATACATTTGCTTCCTATCAAAGAGCACTTGCTTTCTTGTAATTGATCATTTGATCAGACCTAAAATAACACGTTAAGTGCTTTCAGCCTAACAGTATACTACGAGAAGGCCCTCTGAGTTGCCTAACCCTCCACAGGAGCTGAAGTCTGAATTTCAACCGAACTCGACGAACAGCTCCTTCCAAACTCTAAAGACTTAAACAAAAGCATTCAACATAAATGTGATAAAGCGTTTCCTCCAGGCCATGAGAAATGATGCACCTAGTATACTTGCTTAAGCTGTGATGCATGTTCACATACTTATACATGGCTGTATTTTATCAAAATCTATGAGAGGAACCCATTTGAATCATAAAGAGCGAAGCACTACAAAGCCAAAATTAAATCAATTTAAAGTTTATTTCTCACGAGATGGAAAACTGGAATATAATGTGTCAAATCTACTTCTGTGTAAACGCATTCAGAATAAATTCAGAAAAATTGTTCACTTGCCCAAGGAACGTTGCAACAAGCCAGACCTAGAGATAACTCTTAGCCATGAGTTATGAGTTCCTGCTCAGAACCACTGTAGGACATGATCCTATAAGCGATGCGCTGATAAGAAGGAATTAGCTGTGCATCTCTACTACTTATGCAAATTCTAGTCATCATGCCCAAATCAAACAAACATAAAGGTCAGAATGATGGAATTATTGCTTACCTTTTCTTCTAAAATACATAACTCTATCACTGTCGTTTCCAAATAAAGCAATCTACCTCAAAGTTTGAAGACTAAAAGTGCATTCCCAATGTTGTTTGATCAAGTTCTAACTGTGGATCGATGACATGATTACATTCAATTTTGCATATTCTCCATTTTGACCTTCCCACTGCGAGTTGCATTGTACATGTCTTAACTGTGCACTTTCTCTCTCTCTCTCTCTGTTATTCCCCTCTTCCGGTGTTTCTGTTGAGATTTTGAGCAACTCTGTCGCTTTTCTTCTCTCTCTCCATCTCTTTCTTCCTCTCTCTTACACAGCCTCTCCCATTTTCTGTCCCAGTCTCTACCTGTCACTTTGCACCTCTCTTTCTCACTGATTCCCTCTCCCCTCCGTCACCCTCTGCCTGTTCATCTATTCCTTTCTCTCATTCTCTGTCACTTTCATTCTTTCACTGCCTTCCTTCCTGTGCTTCTACCTCTTTCATCTTAAAACTTGGAGGAAGATTCATCCTGGAGCAAAGCTGTTAACTCTTTCTCTCTTTCTCCATGGATGTTGCAAGACCCTGTTGAGTTTCTCCTGCCTTTGTGTATTTGTTATAGATTTCTAGTATTCACAGCATTTAGCATTTACTCCAACTCTGTTTGGCTGCCTCTGTCTTTTCTACCTGTATCTTGTGCTCTCCTCCTTTTTATATCTCTCCATATCCCATTCTGTAGAACTTTACTCATTCTCACTTCTCTTGCCTGATCATGAGAAGATGGATTTCTTAAAAATGTTCTTCTACAAGATACGGACATCGCTGGCTTGGCTGACATTTATTGCCGCCTTTGGCTGTCCAGTAGGCAATTCAAAGTCAACCATCTTAGAGCCACATGTAGGCTATACAAAGTAAAAGTGGCATGTTTTCTTTCGTAAAGAACATTGGTGAACCAGGTAGGATCATTTCCCCAGCCATCAACAATGGCTTCATCATTCAACATTGATTACCAAATTTTTGTTGAGTTTAGGTTTAACCATCTGTTATGGTTCAGTGGTTAGCACTGTTGCCTTACAATACCAGGGACTCAGGTTCCATTCTACCTTTGCGTTACTGTCTCTATGGAGTTTGCATGTTCTCCCCGTGTCTGCGTGGGTTTTCTTTGGGTGTTCTGGCTTTCTCCCACAGTCAAGTATGTGCAGGTTAGGTGGATTGGCCATGCTATGGTTGCCCATAGTGTTCAGGGCTGTGTCGGTTATAAGGGGATGGGATGCTCCAAGGGATGGTGTGGACTTGTTGGGCTGAAGGGCCTGTTTGCACACTGTAGGGAATCTAATAAAAGATGTGTGGTTTAGGTGGATTGGCCATGCTAAATTGTCCCTTCATACCAAGGGAGATGGATTAACCATGGTTAATATAAGGCTAATGGGATGAGCTGCTCTTCAGGCAGTATAGTATCGATTCAATCGGCTGCATTTCCACAGTTAAGGATGAAGAAATTTGAACCAAAATCTCTAGAAATATAGGCCTAGGCCATCACCCGTCCACGAAGCCTTGCCCAAACAAAGGTTGAATCCTGGACCTGATTCAAATTCTGAGGCTCGGCTGACAGATATCTAGATTCAAAGGTATGCATGTTATTAATGACATGTATGAAAACACTTGTGGTTAAACGGGATAGATAGATTCAAGAAATATAAGGAAGAGATGATGACTGAAACAAGAGCAGTTTAGGAAATGCCTAGGACAAGGACAGGCTATCATTGTTACAGCACACAATACGTAGAGAGAAATATACTGTGATAAGTGTTCACATATACTGGGAAAGGATAGGAATACCAGATGCCAGGATAGATAGGGTCAGGTGGTGACACACTCAGGGATAATGAACAAGAGTAAATCTATCAATAATATCATGACTCATCCAATTTTAACCTCAACTCTGTATTCTTTCATATCCCCCCATAATCATTTATCCTCTGGGTCAAGAGGAATCTATTTGCCTTGGCCTTTAAAAAAAAATTATTCATCATCGGCTAGCTCTTAATGGAGGGAAGGCTCACAAACTCTTTCGAATAAAATGAAACTGATGTACAGGGGCAGCTAAGGATGGCAGAAAGAGAAGTGAGGCCTTGAACACAAGAACCATGCGGCCACATTGATATTATCCTGCTCTTGTTACGGAGATAGTCTAAATGGAAATGGGTTAAAGGGTGATGCAAAGTGGAGTTGAGGCCAAGGTAAGATCGGCCATGAGGGTGTTGAATGGCAGGATAGCATTGAATGGCTGAACACCGTCTTCCTTATGCTCTTGTAACCAACCAGTTCAGGGACGCTATGCTGCACCTCGGGAATTGGCAGATTTGGAACCTAGCTTACATTTGCCAGAGGTAGGAGCACTGCCACAACAGAGCAAATTTGGCACAGGGGATTTTAGCTACCTGATTATTAAACACAGGATTGGCACAGGATAAGCACTGGTCTTGTGGTATTATTGCTCGACTATTAATCCAGGGATATGGGCCATACTCGGGAGACCTGTGTTGGAATCTGACCACAGCAGATGGTGGAATGTGAATTCAATAAAAATTTGTAACTAAAAAAATCTAACAATGGCCTTAACATGCATAGCTTACAAATATTGAAGTAGGCACATGGATATTTTAGTGACAGTGGAAAAAGTAACTAATGAACATTATTCACAAAGGCACCTTCATTTTCGTCTCACTGTAAAGCGCACACGGAATAAGAAATAAAAAGGAGAAGAGGCTCTAATAATAGGACTTTTGGGGCACTGTAGTAGTGTCCAACCCTCTGAGCCAGGAAGTCTGGGTTCCTGTCCCACAATTTCCAATGATGTGTAATAAAATCTCTGAGCAGGTTGATTGAAAAATGTTTTAAGCAAAAGACTGACGATGACCATGAAACAATTGCTGATTGTCTGGGAATTTCCATCTGGTTCACTGATGTCTTTTTGGGAAGGAAACTGCCATCCTTACCTGGTCTGGCCTACATGTGACTCCAAACCCACAGCAATGTGGTTGATTCAGAACAACGAATTACTATCAACAATGAATGACCATAACCTGTGAATGAATAAAAATGAACAATTATCATGATGAATTATCAATGATGCAGCATTTATTAGCAGTTACAAAGCAAGCAGGAATATTTTGTCAAGCATGAATTGTTAATTGTAAGCGACTATTGTTGGTGTGAGTCAGCAATGTGAGTTTCTTGATTTCAGGTTCAAGTTGCTCTCAGCCCAGAGAGCACTTGCAATAAGAGGGGCATTTTCCACGTCCTCTTCTCACTTTCAACGAACCTTCATTGGTTTTTTCCACCGTCACCGCAATGCCCTGACATCCCACAGCCTGCAGCCCAAACGTCACCCATTTTTTATTCCCCGGCTCTTCTGAGCATCGCTTGTACTTGACATTAAACACCTCTGTTGGAGGAATGATGACCTCGTCCTCATTCTTTATGTAGGAGTATTGGCTGACACTTACTCCCAATTTGGTTTTGATCTCAAACAACGTGTTTTCACCTTGAATGTTCTTCATGAATCGTTTGGCTACCATCAAATCCAAGGATGATGAAGCAAATTGTCCGAACCGCACACTTTTCCCTTCCCTGGCCCAGAATGTCTTCTCACTTCCCCGATAGGTCTGCAATTTCTTTCCTTTTAACTTATCCAGGGCGACCGAGAAGAGGTAGTGGAAGCTTTTGAAAGCGAAATTCCGCTCGTAAATTTCGTCACTCACTCCATACTTCCTGGTTGCCGCATTGAACTCCTTGAACAAAGCAGACGGTTGGGTGTAAGCGTGAATTGCCACCAAATGCTCCCTTTGTAATCCCCGTGGAATTACACAGTTGCTGCCCAGGGTGCTGTTTGCCTTGTCCCAGGCTTTCAGGATTTGTGGCATCCTCTTCCACTCCTTTCTTATGTAACTAATTGCTGCCTGGTCAGCCTCTCTGGTCTAGGTAAAGATATAAGCAGCAGAGCTGTCTGCCATGTCCAGGTGGATGTATTTGTCTCCTGGTCTCAAAGCAACAGCTATCTCACCTGTGGAAAAAAAATGAATTAGCCTTTCAAATTTCATCAGGGGGGCCAAGGGCCTAGTGATATTATAACTGGACTTTTAATCCAGAGATCTAGATTTTGTTTGGGGGTACCTAGGTCCGAATTGGCAGATAGTGGAATTTGAGTTCAATAAATGTCTAGAATTAAGAATCAATGATGAACATGAATTCATTTTTGATTGTCAGGAAAAACCCATCCTTACCTGATCTGGCCTACATGAGAGTCCAACATAGTTGACTCTTAACTGCTCTCTGGGCAATTAGACATGGGCACAAATTCAGCCCAGCCAGCAATGCCCGTGAATGAATGAATGATTAAAGGAAAATAAAATATCCTGGGTAACTGAACATGGCTTACCACATTAACACAATGGCTATAAGAACAGGCCATAGGCTAGAAATGCTGCACACAGTGAATGAATTGTGGTCAGTGACCAGCAGCACAAATGGTTTCTATTCTGTGTAAATACTCCAATCATGGTGAGGGGCAGTTATTTAAAGACGGGCACCAGGAACCCGGATTCAATCCCACTCTCAGAAGACTGTTTGCGCGTTCTCCACGTATAAGCGTTGGCTCCACTCCCGCAGTTGAAAGATGTGCAGGCTCGGTCGCTCAGTCATGGGAAATGTTGGGGTAGGGTAAAGGGTGGATCTAGATGGGATGCTCTTCGGAGGGCCGGCGTGTGCTCAACGGCCAGCTTCCGCACGGTAGGGAGTCTATGATTGCTCTTGCTGGGAAATTTGTTTACGCTAGTTTAAACTCTCACCTCAGTTAAAATGGAGCCAGTATGTTTCAACCCGCAGATTCCAAGTTGACAAAATAAGGCAAGTGCCATTGTTGGGAGTCCTTTCAAACTCTAAAGACACACCATGAGTAAGTGAAGCTTGCTTCAATAGTAGCCTGTCTCTATTCAAGCTAGCAAGCAACTACAGCAGAGAGATCTCCAAGACGCAATCTCACAGGACGGCCAGGGAGGCTCTGATTAAACCAAATACACTGCCATTGTTCTGTGTTTTAGCAAGATAAGGCCACTTAGGCAACCAGATATACGTTAATTGAAGTGTAATGCGGTGTAGATAGGAGTGTACAGATGCTGCGAGCCCAAGCTTTTTGCCATCTGTCCTACGTGACTTCTCAGGCTAGAGAAAGGTAGTTTGCAGTTACAGCAATATCTACTGTCTCATAAAGCTAGAGTTTCTCCACTTCATGCTCCGAGCCATGTATTATCTTAACTCATTTCTGCTCAGCCTAAATGAGACAGCGTCAACATGCAAATATTCCACAATCCCCTATCCTGTGGTGACTAACCGTCAAGTCCTGGGTTCTGGGTCAGAAAGGAGCGGTCTTTGAGTTTTAATTACTGGGGTGGCGTCTTCATCTTCCATCCTTCCCCCTAGGACACCCTGAGTATGTGTTTGTGTGTAGTGTCATTGGGATTTGTGGCTGGGTGGTGGTGAAGGGGTTCCTTTGGTCCTCCACTTTGGCCCAAAGCCACCTTCACCATGGGACACTCATTGTATCTTATCACCTGGGCTGCTCTTGCACTGTGCCCTCGTGGTCTTGGGTATTTGACTCGTTCCAAGACGGGCCCCATTTCTTCACATCTTCTTTGCTTACGTAGGATTTTTCCAAGGCAACAAGTTTATATCAATAAGATGAAGCATATGAGGCACTGTGCAATCATCACCATACAAGACCTATTCCCAAGTAGTGGTATTAATACATTGGTTATAATTTAGCTTCCATAATACATTTTCAGTTGTGAGCGCTGGTGCCACTTCCTTATGTCAGCTTTATTTGCAAGGATCCCAATTCTCTCTGTTATAATTACCTCATGTGGTCCTGACCATTTAGGGGTTAATGCTCATTTGGCAACGATGATCTTTACCAGGACCCGGTCTCCTGGTTTTTAATGGGAGGTGTTGCCATGTCCTGGAAGTTTTGCTCCCAGGCATGTACTTGCTGTCAAATGCGAGCTTGCTCTCTAACATTGTCTCGGTTTTCACATAACTCTCTCATGTAATTCCAGAGATTTTTTTCTTTAGTATTGTTTAGCTCTGCTTCTCCCATGATCAGATCTTGGGGTTGTTTCATAGCCCGTCCTGTCATTAACTCAAAAGGGGTAAGTCCAGTCACCCAGTGTGCTGATGTCCTCATAGACATCAGAATTGTGGGTAATACCATTGTCCATCTATTACTCTTGCCGTCACAGGCCTTAGTAAGGGCTAACCTCAGGGCTCTGTTGGTTCTTTAGACTAATCCTGAGCTCTGGGGATGGTAGGGTATGTGGAATCTCTGAGCGACTCCCAAGTTTTACAAGCTTCTTTAATACATTTCCCAGTAAAATGTGTTCCCTGGTCTGAGTCTAATTGCTGAGGGACGCCTCGTCAGGGTATTATTTCAGTGGCTGAAAGGCAGGCCACAGTCTCGGCAGTGCAGTCCTGAGTTGGGTAGGCTTCTACGCATCTTGTGAATTGGTCGATTATTACCAGACAGTATAGTTTTCCCCTGGCTCTGAGGTAATGGTCCTAGAAAGTCCATCTGTACTATTTCCCAGGGACCCTTTGGCCACTGCTGTCTTCCCATTTTTAGTTTACAGGGTTGTCCAAGCTCTGTTTGGGCACATTGCATGCACCACTGACAGTGTTTAGCTGTGTCCCTTCCTATCCCTCGCCACCACCCTCCTGCTTCCTAACTGAACAGACACCGGGTCCCTTTTGGGCCCTCCCCACATCCGTACGGGCCTGGCCAGTGATCACCATCATCGTGATGTTCATATTTGGTCCGTTCCACATCGATATCCCAGTCATTGTTCTGTACGAGCTCCCATGAGCCATATGGCTGCAGCTTCACATCGTCACTGGTAGGTGGGGCTGGAGGTGCATTGGGTGGTGGTGGGCTAAAAATATGTCTTTTGGCACATTTTTGGCCTCTTTTTGTAGTTGTTTCACCGCAAGTATTTGTTTATCATTCTGCGAGTTGTTTACTCCCGGTTTCTATAATGCAGCTATAATTATTAACCCCTTCTGTGCTTCTAGATCATGGTGTCTCTCGACCAGGTGCATTCTACCTTATATGACGCAGGGCCTATGTGGAGAACAAAGTTGACCACTTCGCCCGAATCCATTTGATCCAAGTCAAATGTAGGGTTAAGTGTGGATTGCATAAAGTAAGCTGAAGTGAAGTTGAATGAAGTTCGGTAAAGTTAAAGTTGAAGCTGTTAGATGAAGTGAGAAGGAAATGTCGTCATGAATGTATGTTTCAAATTAAGTATTGGTAACTAACGTATTAAATAAATCATTTAATTAAATTCTGACTCATTTACCGACCTGCCTTTTGTCTGCCAAGCAAAGGAAGAATACCGAAATAAAAACTTCAAGTATTTATTATCGTGCAACAGAATAATATTTAAATATTATTATTATAAACATAATTATTTATCATATTATTATAAAATATATATTATTATAAAATAACATTTAAATAAATCATACAAAGCCTAACACAGAAGCAGACCTGTATGTGATACTGAGATAATAGGAACTGCAGACGCTGGAGAATCCAACATAACAAAGTGTGGAGCTGGATGAACACAGCAGGCCCAGCAGCATCTCAGGAGAACAAAAGCTGGCATTTTGGGCCTAGGCCCTTCATCAGGAAATGCGCTGCTGATTTGGGATCCGATCACCAACATTTTCCTCTTCCAATCAGCATGTACTGTCTCCCCTTTTCCTTATTCTGATTATGCAATTCCCCTTCAAATCCATGAAAATCCCCCCCAACACTGCCATAACCCCCTGCCCCCCCAGCCCATGTGGTAACCAATTCCTGCTTCTTTTTCCTGTCAGTGATAACAAGGTGTGGAGCTGGATGAACACAACAGGCCAAGCAGCATCAGAGGAGCAGGGAAGCTGACGTTTCGGGCCTTGACCCTTCTTCAGAAGTGCCCTTAGGCTTTGCAGTGGGGTTAAAATTGTTTCAGAGATAGTAGGAGCTACAGATGCTGGACCAAATGGGGCAGTGGTGACATGATTCACACTGCTGCTTCCAAAGATGGTGGGGTGCCGGTTCAATTCCAGCTTTGGCTGTTTCTCTGCGTGGAGATTTTTATGTTCTCCATGCCTGTGTGGGTTTCTATTGGGCGCTTCCGTTTTCTCCGACAGTCTAAAGATGTGGAGGTACTGGTTTTGGACGAAAGTCAAAAGTCACCTGACAACAGGTTTATTTGAAATCAAATGAAGTAATAAAGGGGCACCGCTCTGAATACTTGTGATTTCACGTAACTCTAGAGTCCTGTGACATAATGATGCCACCCGTTGGTTGCAGGAACAGCAACTCATATTCCGCTTGGGAACCCTGCAGCCCAATGGTATCAATGTGGATTTCACCAGCTTCAAAATCTCCCCTCCCCCCACTGCATCCCAAAACCAGCCCAGCTCGTCCTTGCCTCCCTAACCTGTTCTTCCTCTCACCTATCTCCTCCTCCCACCTCAAGCCGCACCTCCATTTCCTACCTACTAACCTCATCTGCCCCCTTGACCTGTCCATCCTCCCCAGACTGACCTATGCCCTCCCTTCCACCCCACCCATACTCTCCTCTCCACCTATCTTCTCCTCTATCCATCTTCGGTCTACCTCCCCCTCTCTCCCTATTTATTTCAGAATCCTCTCCCCATCCCCCTTTTCTGATGAAGGGTCTAGGCCTGAAACGTCAACATTTGTGCTCCTAAGATGCTGCTTGGCCTGCTGTGTTGATCCAGCCCCACACCTTGTTATCCTGTGACTTCTGGCTCAATCCAAAAATGTGCAGGTTATGTGTGTTGGCTATTGTTAAAAACCCCATGCTGGGTTACATGTTAGTGCTCAGTGCAGACTTCATGAGCCAAATGTCACCTATGAATGGTCGCTTCCAGTCCATCACTGTGATATTCACTGAATCCTACTCTGTCAATAACCCTTGAAAAAGACATACTGTGGGTACAGAAGTAAATCAGATGCTGGGAGTTCCGCTATTGTAATTCACCTTCTGTTCATTCACTGAATGAGAGCGTGATTGGCTGGGCCAACATTTATTGCAAATTCCCAATCTGCCAGAGAGCAGTTAAAAGTCAATTACATTGCTGTGGGTCTGGAGTCACATTAGGTATGGATGGCAGTTCCTTTTCCTAACAGGGCATTACTGAGTAAGTTAGGCTTTCCCTAACAATGAACCATAGTCATCATTAGACTCAAGGTTTTTTTTTGCAAATTGATTTCAAATTCCAGAATTTACTGTGGTCAGGATTCAAACATAGGTAGTGAGATAGGTGGATAGATCCACTGTTCAGTAATAACAAGACCATCAACTCAGAATCTGCTCGCCTGAAATCTGTCTAATGTCTCAGGCACAAACCAGGCATATGGTGGAACGTTCATCCTTTGTCTTGACGCATGTCATTCCCAAAAAAAAATGGAGTAAATGGACATCATTTGCGCACTTTGGAAGACAATAAGGTTTGTCAGTCACAATTCATTTGCCAATCGGAGACTGGATGTGAAGTTAGAATATATCATCAGGTACAGAATATGTAAACTCTCGATGATGGTCAGCATGGGTTTGTGAAGAGTGTCTGTGACTAATGAAATCAATTTATTTAACTACATGCTCCACTAAAATAACTAATAGGGCATTTTGTATATGGAGACATTTTCAATGGCATTCAAGAGGTTTTGCTGAAGATTACTCTTACCAAAGTAAAATGAAATAGCTTTGAATCTAAATGCACGACATACCTGAGCTCAAAGACTCAATTTGGGATGAGGGCACCAAAGAGATTATCTAGGTCTGAAATCATTCTGTTAGGTGGACATCTCGAAACGCTGATGTTTTATTTTATGGATTAGAAAATGCTTTAGGACAGACATAGAAGGATTTATACAAAATTTTGAATTACTTTGAGCAAATCATAGAGTCGTAGAATCTGTACAGTGCAGAAAACAGTGCAGAAAAGGGCTATTGGGCCCATTGATTCTGTACTAGCCATCCGAACAACATATTGGCAAGACCCACCCACAATTCTGCATTAACCATACAGCCTGCTCATTACTGACACTGTGGAGCAATTTCAGCATGGGCAATCCAACTAACCTGCATGGGTTTTGGACTGTGGGAGCAGCCAAAGGAAACTTGTGCAGACACAGGGAGAATGTGCAGATGAATCCATTTCAATGGGAAGAAGGACTAGCTATCAGCAAAGATGAATTTAATGTCATTCACAAAATGAGCAGGAGAAACAGAGTAGAAGGTCTTTATTGCAGACCAAATAGTTGTGAATGGAATAACAGTAACTGAAAGGTCGGTGAAAACATTGTCAACATCAACTATCGAAAGAGGATTATGCAAGTATTAGGAAGAGAAGAAACATAGATGAAGCAATTAAACAATACCCTCAAAATAGAAAGATGTGCGGAGGATGGAGATCTGAAACAAAAACAGAACTTGCTGGAGAAACTCAGCAAGCCTGGCAGCTTCTGTGGGAAGAGAACACAGTTAACGTTTCGAGTCCAGTGACACATCATAGTAGCAGATTTCCATTTCTTGACACATATGCTCATCACAAAGTTTGATGCTGACAACAGGTTGGGGTGACGGAGGGGGCAGGTAGAAGTAGAAATGAAAGGATAAAGTTATAGGGGAGTCAGAAGCAGAGTACAGTAAAAGAGAAGTAATTTTAACAGGTGGACTTTAGTTTGTACCTGATACATAAGTAAGACTTTTTCTGCTTGCAAAGACTTGTAATTTGCGTTTGTGTGGGAAGAATGAGACTTGGTGACCAGATACACAGCCCTCATATAGAAAGTATACAGATATAATGAAGATAGGAATGTGCTGCTTCAGTGTTAATTTTTAAACATTTTATGTCAGACTTTGAGGTGTGATTTTGGAAAGCCTGGATAGCTCAAGTAGAGCCACAGATGTTCAATCCGAGGTTTCAGGGTTCCGCATCTTTTCGGCACCAAATTTTAAATCCTATGTAATTACGCAGTCCCTGAGTAAATATTTCAGATTGTAATAAAGCAAAGCATTGAGGATGTTGAAAACGTCCAACAAACACGAACAGAATATGCTACTGGTTATAAGAGTAGGGAAGCCAGGTCTTACTGTAACTGTAAAAGGTGTTGATGAGACCACGTCTGAAGTACTGAGAGCAGATTTGCTTCATTGGAGGCAGTTCAGAGAATGTTCAGTGGGGAGCTTTCTGGTATTACAGGGATAGCCCTATGAGCAAAGTTTAATCAGGCTAAAACTTTACTCTTTGGAGTTTAGAAGAAGGAGAGGTGATTTGATTTAATATATTACGTTCTTAAGAAGCTTAACAGAGGAAATGCTGAGAGGGTGTTTCACTTCATTGGGGGCTCTAGGACCAGAGGATGTAGTCCGAGAATAAAGGGACAAGAATTTAAGACTGAAATGAGGAAGAGTTAGGAAAAGAAAATTCTGAAGCAGGGTCTAAGCCCGAAAGGTCGCCTCCCTGCTCCTCTGATGCTGCTTGGCCTGCTGTGTTCATCCAGTCTCACACCTTGTCATCTCTAATGTCCCCTCATCTTTGTTTTAAATCGGTTACCATTTATCCGAAATCTATGACCGCCCGTTGTAGATTGTTGCATATGAGGAAACACCCTCTCTTGGTCCACTTTGTCAATCCCCTTCACCATCTTATATGTATCAATTGGATCCCCTCTCATTTTTCTAATCTTCAGAGAGTGCAGGCTAGAACTGTTCAATACCTCCAGCACAGGCAGCCTGATGGGCCATTCCTATCCTATACAATCAATCAGAAAAATCTGATATGTGAGCTCTGTTGCCAAGTAACACAACTTTCAGTCTGATTGGCCCAGCCCTTTCCCATGAGACGTTTTCATGTGAAATGCCTTTTCATTATATTTCCCTTGAGCAGCTGGAGAAGCTGAACTGGCTTTCTGAATCAACTCCACAGCACCCATCACCATGCCACCAGTTATTTATGCATGTACAACCATTGGCTTTAGTATTGTCTCACACAGTGTCAGTTACCAGACTGTCAGCATCTCTGACACTCCCCTTTTCATATGTCAACCAGGGATCCCAGCTTAACAGCTCCAAACGAGGGGTACATATTCTACGAAGTCCATCTGGGGCTGGCCCCGTTACAATTACTGTACTACACTATCGAAAACCATAACTTTCGCGTTGCTCCCAACGCAATTTGGAATACTTACAGTCCACATCCAGAGAAAGTAGCACAACCCAAATTAAAGCATGCATTGCCTCTTTTTCTGGGTTTCTTTTGCTGGACTAATGGTTTTTTCTCCCCGGGATGTGTGAATGTCGCTTTTCACTATCCTGTTGATCTTGCGAAGCACTTCAGGGATCTAACAATCAATTCGTCTAGATGACCTGAAACAATACAAAAAAGGAGCATGTGACACAGTTGGGGTGAAGTAGAATGGCTGGGTGATGTAGTACTAAATGAGACCATCCATCCTGTAATGCTTGCTGTAGACTTTTGGGGAAATAATAGGTTGGGCTCCCTTTTGGTGCGACGTTCATGCTCCTACCCCTAAATCTGGAAGGCCGGGCTCTATGTCTATCGATTCCAGAAGTGCAGAATCACATCTTTGAACAGGTTGATTCAAAACATAGGGTAATGAAACAATCAAACCATGCCTGCTCTCCCCCGGTTATCAAGTGTTCATTGAATTTCTTTTCAAGTTTACGAGTGAAATTGCTTTAACCACTCTCCTGTCACATATTCCTGATCACGACAATTTGTTATGCAACCATATTTTGCCTTTTGCTATTATTGGCAATCGTCTGCAGTTTGTTTCATGCTACCGTTGGCAATGATCTTCAGTCTGTGAATAATTTAGTTCCCTATGCTTCTGCACCAGCAAACATTTTCCTTCAGTCTTTCGTAAGTATCAAAAACTGTTAACACCCTGAATAAACACGAGCTAAAGTGTCATCTTTTAATTAACAGAATGAGGGCTTTGATGGCGAGGTGATGTTTATTATCCCGAGTCAACCATGTTGCTCTGGTTGTGGAGTCACATGTAAGCCAGACCCAAGTAAAGATGGCAGCTTCCTCTGCTACAGGGCATTGGCGAACCAGATGGTCTCTTTTATCCCCATGACAATCGATAGTGAATTCATGGCCATCATTAGATTCTTAATAGATATTTTTACTGAATTCAAATTCCACCATGTGCTGTAGAGGGTTTTGAGCCCCACTCCTAAGAATGTTACCTGGGTCTTTGGATTAACAGTCCAGCAATAACTCCAGCAGGCCATCACTACTCAAAGTGAGGAGCTACATTTTGAGGTGGGACGCTTAAGTTAAAAGGGGATGAGGAAAATTCTTTCCATCTCGAGGGAGGCAGACTCCTGGAATGCACTGCTTGAGAATGTATGTTCAGGCGGGACAAGTCACAACCTTGGATAATTTAGCACAGAAATGTCGTTATGCTCAGAGACTGGCAGCTGGTTGGACATTGAAATGGTTAACCAAAGGAGCATGGCCAGCCAACAGCAGGCAATATTGACAATGAAAGAGAAAAGAGGAAATGCAGAGTGAATTGGCTCTGCCTGGTCTTTTATTTTTTGGAATGAGGCAGATTTTGCTTTAGCAGCTGCTAGACTGGGAAACTGATTATTTTTGGTTTAGCTCTCTCTAGTTATTTCCCAATTATGAACTTGTTGAAAATTCTGAAAAAAAGAACTCCAGTCTGCATCAAATAAATAGAATTCTCCATAGACATGCATGAGCTGTTTGCATTGACTGATGACTTTGGAATCCAAGTAAGATACAGAGTCCTGTATACTTCTAAAACAATCTGTTGTTCATGGACTTCATGAAGGCTAGGTATTCATTGTTGAAATTCCTGAACTGTGTCTGTCTGTATTTGTCAGAGTGTGGGGTGCCTACATTCAAAGAAGATTGTGTTTAGATTGTAAGTATTAATTAAATTGCCTTGTAGATTATCTGTACTGTATTGAAGTTATATTTTAATTCTAAATTGTTAAATTTTGTTTCAATTCTCAACTTGGTGCCCAACATGTTTTGTTTGTAAAGTCGGGTTAGGAATAATTGAGCAGGTTTGTGGGTCATTAAATGTTTTAAGATCCTCGTGTTGAAAATCTAGTGATAGTGAAGATATCTTTCTTGTACCTGGTTTGGAAGTCAAGGACACTAGCTTCACTCTTGTTCGAAAAGTTCATCGGCACTTGCCTTGCACAAATACTGTATTTTGTATTGCAGCCAAAGCCTTGCTGTTGCCCAGGTCATATTGCAAATGCATTGCTGCCTGACAGCTCCAGCGACCTGGGTTCAATTCCATTCTCAGGCCACTGTTGGTGAGGAGTTTCCAAATTCTCATCATGTCTGTGTGAGTTTCCTCCCAGCGCTTCAGTGTCCTTCCACAGTGGAAAGATATACAGGTTAGGTGGATTGGCCATGCTAAACTTTGCATAGAGTACAGGGATGTGCAAGCTGGGTGGATTAACTATGGGAAATGCAGGGATAAGGCTGTTGTATCTGGATGGGACGCTCTTCTCAGGGTCAGTTTGGACTCGATGGGCTGAAAGGCCAGCTTCCACACTGCAGAGATTCTATGATTCTGAGATGAACATGTGCTGCTCTAATATGTGAGTCATGAATAGTGCTATAGCTTGTGTTATCATCAGCAAAGTTCTCCATTTTGTGTATAGGACGTACTTGAGTGACGGACCATATTTCCAGGTAAATATCAGAGATGCAACAGCCTTGAATAGCTTGACTGGCAGCCCATTCTGGAGCGCGACTATTCATTACAACTGCTACAATTTTACCGGAGTTCATCAACTTTGCAGTAATCTGTGCCATCAGTCGACCCTGATCGTGGAGTAACTTGTATTGACTGGAAAATGGTGGCTGTGATGCTGGGAACCTCTATGATGGCCGAGGTAGATCATCCACTGGACAACTCTGATTGAAGATGGATACAAATGCCAAATGTTGCCTTTTGAACTTGATAATTCTACATTGTTGAATTCGGGGATATTTGTGGAGTCTACCGTTCTGAAGCTTTGTCTAATTATCCCCTGTTATTCATTTCTCAAAATAGTGGGAATATGTTGCCTTATTCAACTGGAGCTGGTGCCTCTGTTTTAGTGGTAATGGTATGGTGCAACTATGCAACTGATAGTGTACAGCAGCAACTCATGGTTACCCCAATTGTGTGCTGCCCCATTTATCCTGCTGTTTATACTACACAACCCCGCACCACTTATGACAGTCCCCCTGTCCCAGGATCATTCTTGTAAACCTCCTGCTATTAATTGCATCGTTTTCTCTTGCATTTGATCCTCCAAAATGGATCACACCTCAGTGTGACACCTGAACTACCAACAGACACATTCACCAGGTATATCACATACCAAACCAGGTATGAGAAAGATAGGTTCACTATCACTAGATTTTCAACACAGTGACTTTAAAAGGACTGTGCCAGTATCTCTTCAATCACTGCTGTCGTGACCATATGCGTGTGTGACAGGCTCGTTCCTGTGGGTCAATTCAAATTGTATTTTTCCCTCTTGCATGATTCTTTGACACTTGCTGCAGACCAGTTTGGGTCAGTATGAATAACATTGATCCACTATCAATGATTGATACTGAAACACCTGATTCAGGGGAAGCAATGATCAGCGAAATTATTAACCCAGAGACCCAGGCGATGTTCTGGGATGCCCTTCCATGGGTAGATGGTGGAATTTCAATTAAATTTAAATGAAAGTCTGAATTGATGGCAATTAACTGTTGAAGGAAATGCCAATCTGTTCTTTCAAGCCCTTTAGTGAATGGGATATCTGCCACCCTTACCAGATCTGGCCTTTGTGTAATTCAGACTGACAGCAATGTGATTGACTCATACCAGCCCTCTGGGGCAATTAAGGATGGCAATAAAATTTGGCTCAGCCAACGACATTCACATTCTATGAATAAATAGACTCTGCACCCTGACTGTCCTTCATCCTTTGTCAAGTTGATGTTCGTCATTGAGGAGTATTGATTCTTCAGTCTCAGTCAATCAGTGGTGGGAGGAGTGTCACAGGGGCATGTTTGCCTGTGTTTGACATGACCCCATTGGCTCCAGAGCTGTTTTGTCTAATAGTCTCCCAACTGTGCTGCCAGCTCTGGTGGGTGTGTCCTGTTGGCAGTTCAGGTATCACAGACGTGGCACCATTGATCTATTTTGGAGGGTCAAATGCAGGAGAAAGCAATACAATCAATAGCGGGAGGTTTACAAGAATGATCCTGGGGATGGAGGGACTGCCATATGCGGTGTGGCTGAAGACTCTGGATCTATACTCGATGCAATTTGTAGGATATGGGGAAATCTGAGTGAAACCTTTAGGATAGCGAGAGTCCTGGATAGATTGGAAGTGGAGAAGACATTTCCACTAGTAGGAACTGAGGGCACTATCTCAGAGTGAATGGACGACCATTGAGAAGTGAGGTGAGGGAGACTTTCTCCAACCAGAAGATGATGAATCTGTAGAACTCGTTCCCTTAGAAGGATGTGGAGGCCAAGTCTTTGAATGTGCTTTAGACAGAGATAGATAGTTCTTGATGAGCAAGAGGATCAAGGGTGCTGGAGAAGCTGTTTTCTTGAGCACTGCTGCCTCAAAGAACCAGTGACATGAGTTTGATTCCAGCCTTGGGGAATTTGCAAGTTCCCACTGTGCTTGTGTGAGTTTTCTCTGCATTCTCCCACAGTCCAAAGATGTGTAGGTTAGGTGGACTGCCCCGAGAAGTACAGGCCAGGTGGCATAGCCATGGTAAATGGGGGATAGGGTGGGTCTGGGACAGATGCTCTTGGGAGGGTAGGTGCAGACTCTATGGGCTGAATGGCCTCTTTTGTGCTGTCATGTTTTAATGTGAAACAAATCAGCCATGATCTAATGACACCACATTAAATGAGCCAAGTAACCTAATTCTTCAAGATGTTACGCTCTAAGTATCACTTTGTTCAGAATGAGCAGAAATTGTACGCACAAATGCCTTACCTGATAGCAGTATCTGCAGGAAATTTTACTTCTTACTCTAAAGAAATGACAGTTTTCTTTAAAAAAAAAAGCACAACAGCTTGTACCTGGAACAAATGGGGCTTTTGATAAACCTGAGGTTATGTTGCAAAGTGGCTTGTTAACGGTCAAACAGTTTTTTTTTCCCTATGTGGGCTACTGGGCATGAATTATGCTGTTCACAAATAAAGATATACAGCTTTGCTGGCAGCTCTGGTTAGTTGTGGTCAGGGTAAGAAAAGAAAATTGACATTTCCTGAATCAAATGCACACACACAATAAATTCCAACTTCCTAGATAACTGTTCACTGTGGTGGACTTTGCATAGAATTCAATGATCTCTAAAAGACCAAATATATGAACTATTTTTTATAGGTTATATTATTGTCAAAACAAAGGAATATTAAGTATACATCTTCCTCGACGTGGAAGTGGTGGTGCGCTGGGTGTTCGTGGAGAGATCATTTCCTCCTCTGCTTCCTATCTCTAAACGTTTTATACACTGCAGTTTCTTTTTTGCGAGTCGCTGTTTAAAACAAACGAAACTTTTTCTTTTTGGTCATTTCCTGCCTGAGCCATGAGTTACATTGAAAACTGTGTCTTCTCTCACTTTCTGTCTTCCTCTCTCTCTCTTTGTCTTTTAGACATGCATCTCCTTTCCTTATTCTCTCAGTATCTCAGCTTTTGATCTATCCATCTCTCATTTACACAATCTATTCTTTATCTCTCTCGATTCCCCCTTCTCTTTGTCATTATTCAACTCTTGATCACTCTTCTTTTCTCCCTTTCCACAGCCTTTCTGTCCCCTTCCCTCTTTCTCTTGCTTTCTCTCTCTATCAAATTCAATCTTTCTCATCCTTTCCCCCTTTCAGGTTCTTATTTAACCTAACACTAGGACTCAAGGATTATTTATTAAAACAAACCTTCCTGCCCACAATTCGAAATCCTGGTCAAACCCTAATCTCTGCTCCAAGCATCTATAAAGTGAAACGCAACTCAGTGTCACTCTGCCTGAGGAAATTCAGAGGGACAAAGTGAACCTGGGATGCTTGTCCACAAATCTTTTAACGCGGAAGGAAATGTTAATAGAGGAGGTAAGAAGGCCTACAGGGCCCTGGCTTATATTAGTCAAGGCATAGATTATAAAAGCAGGGAAATTTTTTGGAGCTGTACAGGAATTTGGTCTTGACCACAACTGAAGCATTCGGTGTAATTATGGTCCTCACGCTACAGGGTATATGTGATTATGTCGGAGGGGTGCAGGGGAGTTTCACCAGGATGTGGCCTAGATGGAACAGTTCAACAATGAAGAGAGACTGGATAACTCACGCTGATTTCCTTGGAACAGAAAAGGGTACGGGGTGCAAATGGAGGGGTGCCATCGTGGCTCAGTAGTTAGCACTGTTGTCTCACAGTACTAGGGACCTGGGTTCAATTCTACCCTTGGGCAACTATCTGTGGAGTTTGCATGTTCTCACAAAGTCTGCATGGGTTTCTCCCAGGTGGTCTGGTTTTCTCCCACATGTCTAAAGACATGCAGGCTCAGTGAATTGGTCATACTAAATTGCCCATAGTGTTCAGAGATGTATAGATCAGGTGGATGGGTCTGGGTGGGATGCTCTGAGGATCAGTGTGGGCTTGTTGGGCCAAAGGGCCTGTTTCCACACTGTATGGATTCTCTGAAGATTATGAGGGTGAATAGAAAGCAGCCATGTCCGGTCATTCACAAGGGGGGCAGAATTTTAAATGGAAAGGCATGGGGAAGTTTACAGGGGAATTGAATTAGATTTTTCTTTTACCTAGAGGGTGGTATGGCTGGGAATGCACAGCCTGAGAGGGTAGTCAAGGCAATAAACCTCATAATTGTTTTAAAAATGAAAGCATTTGGATGAGCACTTAAGGGGGTAGTGTAGGGGGAGGGGCTTAGATTAGTTCACAGGTCGGCGCAACATCGAGGGCCCAAGGGCCTGTTCTGCGCTGTATTGTTCTATGTTCTTTGTTCTATGTTCCTTCCAAGGCTATGTCCTCAGCTTGGGAAATTGGGGTGAATGAAGATTGATAGACCTACACCTGATGGACCGAAGAGCTTCTTTAGCACTGTATGACTCTAACTTGACACTGCCCCAAATGAAATAATGGAAGCCAGTAACATTGGATTTTTGGCAAGATGAACAGCAGACTTTCAGAAAAACAGCAACAGACACATGGTGATCGCCATTCCCAGACTGAAAATATTGGCACAGGAACCGCAAAGGCAATTGTTAAACACTGTCCAATCCAACAGAAATGGATACATCAAATTTGGAGCTCCTTATCGTGCCTCAGAGTGTAAAGAGAAATTGCATTGTTGGCTTGGTCACCTTAGCAATTCTGATGTGCTTACTTAATGGAGCTGGAATAGGTTTCCCTTGGTTCTTGCTTAGCTGTGCCAGTTCATTGAGCTCTGTCCTCAACTCTTCCAAACATACATAGACTAATTTCAAGAAGCAGCATAAGGCTGGCATTTAAATTTTCTTTCCCCCATTTTTGTTGAAGTTCTGCAGATTTAAACAGGCCAATGAGTCATCCAGGGATTAACACTTTTACAAACAAACAATGGCCGTTGCTTGGAACTCTTGTCCGTAAAAGGCAGCGGATGTTGATTCGGTTGTTAATTTTAAATCTAAGTAGACACATCCTAGCTAAGGAAAGGTATTAAGCATTTTGATCCAAAGACACGTGCATGGAGAGAGATTGGGACTTAAGTGCCCTTTGAGTAATGAGGGATATGCAATAAATCTTGCCCTACCCAGCAATTCCTATAAATAATACTTAACAAACATAGTTCAGCCATGATATCTTTGAATGGATAAAAAGACTTGAGGCTCTAAATGACCTACTTGTGTTCCTATGATTTACTGCCAAGGTATAATTTCCTAAAGCAGCCTCTCACATTGCTGTGTGCCTGGAATTACACGCAGCCCCATTAGACTTGAAAAATGACAACTGTTGCATTAGATTTTTAAAATTGAATTAAAATTCCACAATATGCCATGACAGAATTCAAACACAGTCCCTGGGTTAATAATCTGGCAAGTTTATCGGTAAACCATCACGTCCCCTGCATCAAGCTTCCTTTGATGTAATATCTTTAATGCAATTATCTGGCGGAAAATCTTGCCAAAATAGTTTTGAAATCTTCATCCACACATCTCATTCTTTACAGCTTATTTGCAGTGGAAGATTACAGCATTACCATTAGTCTTTGTGTGAAGAACTCACCTGAAACAAGTTATGCCAATCTTTAGGTCACAGAACCTGATCCTGACCTTGGACTGAGGATTATACACATCAACTCATTTTACCATCTTTAACTCTTCACAGCTTATCCATTCATATGCGAAGAATTTTAACAAGTTTAACCCTGATCGTTTTTGTCAGGTGGATTGGTCCCGCATCCAACCCATGACTAGTAGCTGTTTTGTTGTCTTTTGTTGTGTTGGAGTTTAATCTAAAGGTGAGCGGCTATGCATCATTTCTACTGGGTAACAGTGAGCGGACATGTAGAATTCTGCATACAGCATCGGTCAATTTACTTCAGGAAGGATGCAATTTTGTTGTTAGCCCTTCAGGTTTGCCAGACTAATACTTGGAATCAGCAGGCTGAAATATTCCTGGCCTGTGACCTGTTTTTGTACTTATATGGCGAGTTCAGCTAACTTTCTGGTGAACGGAAATCTCCAGGAAGTTGATAGCAGTGGATTCAGTGATGGTAACAGAATTGACTGCCAAGAGCAATGGTCACATTATCTTTCACTGAAGGTAGTCATTGCCCGGAATTTGCGTGGCCCGAATGTTCTTGCGAAAAAAATCTATAATTGGAGGGCAACTGTTGTAAATAAATTGTTGCTCATTTAATACAGAGATAAGAGTTTTTTTTTTACTCTCACATACTGCCATGAATCCTCGAATCTCTCTCCCTGAAATAGTATTAAGAGCAGAGACTTTGCATCTTTTCAAAGTGGAGGTAGATCGATTCTTGTTGAGGATAACCGTGAAAGATTGCGCACTGTGGGCAGGAAGGTGAATTATTGTATCAGCCAACATTTAACAGAATAATAAACCAGACTGAACGCATACAGAGGCCTAATTCTCTGCTTCATTGAAATGCTGTCCTGTTTGGGTATTACTTTACCTCAGTTGCACATACATGTTAGGACCATATTTGACATTTTGACAGAATTTTATACATCTGAACCCTAATTTGGAATAAAAAATGCAGCAATTCCTCAGTTGACAATGGTCAAAAATGTGCTTACCTTTTGTTTTGAAAAAAGGAAAATGAATTTTTGTCCAGTCCACTAACTTTTCAGGTTTTAAGTACATGGGCAATTCAATTGTTTCAGCTGTACCCGATGCTTTGGTCCACCCTTCTACTGCCCATAGCTAATCACCTTATATTTATATCACTTTTATTTACATTTGCCACAGTCTTGCCCACTAACTTCATCATGGAATGCCTGCAGTGCACAAAGACACCATTCAGCCCATCAGTTCCGCACCGACCCTGCAAAGGAAGTGTCCACTTTCTCCCATTTGGTTCATGCTCCTTGCTATTTGCTAACTTATTGAGGGCCTTTTCAAAGTACATGTAAGCTGCATTTAATGATTTACCAGCACTCTGTTATTTCCTTAAAAATAATCCACAAACTTGCTCAACCAAAATTTCCCCTTATCCAACTGAGAAACTCAATGTGATGTAAGACTTAATTGTGAGAGATGTGTAGCCTAAACAGAGGAGTTATTGACACATGGAAAGTGGGCGTTGCAATCTGGACAGGACAGACATTTATTGCCTATTCCTAGTTGCTCTTGAGAGGGAGGTGATGAGCTGCCGTCTTGAAATGCTGCAGACCATGTGCTGTCGGTGGACCGACAATGCCCTTAGGGAGGCAATTACAGGGTTTAGACCGAGCAACAGTGAAGGAACAGTGCTACATTTTCAACCCAGTGCGGCGAGGGGGTTAGAATAAAATTTATCAACAGTGATGTTCCCATGGATTTTTTGCCGTTGTCCTTCTAGATGCAAGTGGTCAATGGTTTGAAAGATGTTGTCAAAGGAACTTTGATGAATTTCTGCAGCACATCTTGCATATGGCACACAGTACAGCTGTTGATCACTGGTGGGAGAGGATGTGAATGTTTGTGGATGCAGTACGATTGAAGCTGGCTGCTTTGTCCTCATTGTTTTCAGGCTTTGTGAGTGTCATTGGAGCTGCACTCATCCAAACATGTGGGGGGTATTCCATCATTCTCCTGACTTTTGCCTTGTCGATGAGTGACAGGCTTTGGGGAGTCAGGAGGCGAATTAGTTGCAGCAGAGTACCTAGCCTATAGAAGGAAACACTGAACATTTTGGACAAATAAAATGATAAGTCGATACATAAGAAATGGAGACATAGACGAACCGTGTACGGATTGTCTATTGACGAAATGTTAAGTAGAATACATATGTATCTCTGGTGGATAGAAAAATGGAAGTTGATTTAATTAAAATCTATAACATTCACAGAATATTTGACACAAAGGATGATATGGTATAACAGTCCCTTGGGCATGAGTCTCAAACATGTCAGAATAATTGGTTGGTCATTTTAGACTGCAGTGGGGAGAATGGTAGCCACTCAGAAATTGTGAACCTTATGAAATTTTGAATAAACAGTGATGTAGCTGCTCAATTATGGAGCATATTCAAGGCTGAGATTGATATAACTTTGACTTTAAATAAGTGAAATAGGAAACGGGAGGCGGTGTAGAATATTTGTTAATAACTTATTGGTGGGCAGAGTAAAGCTGAAGAGTTATGTGTTGAACTTCCACTCCCATTAATTTATGTCTTTCTGAGCTTGTACTTGACTAAAGAGAACAAAATAACTATTACTTATGAGCCAGTACAGCGCAAGTTTACAAGACCAGAGAGCCGATGCACTAATTTTATTGTTGCTGGACTATTAACATGGAGATATGGGTAATATGCTGGAGACCCAGCCTGAAATTCTGCAGATAGTGGAAAAATCAATCAATTAAGAGTTGAATGATGATCACGAAACCTTTACATATTGTCAGCCATACCAATCTGGTTCGCGAGCATCCTTTGGGGAAGGAAACCGCTTCACAGGCCACATAGTGGATCAATGGTAGCAGTGCAGGCTCACAGCACCAGGGGCCCGAATTATATTCCTGTGAATTCGACTCTAGTGTGGAGTTTGCACATTGCCCTTGTGTCTGTGTGGGATTCTGCCCGGTGATCGGGTTTCCACTGTCCAAAGATGAGTACGTTCAGTGGATTAACAGGGTTACAAGGATGGGAATGGAGCTGGGTAGGATGTTTTTAGAGGGACAGTGCTGAATTGGTGGACTGAATGGCCTTTGTCTGTACTGTAGGGATTGCATGATTCTGGACGACATACTCCAGACCAACCATTTTGTTTTAGATTCTGAACGGCCTCAAATTAGTAATAAATGCTGGCCTATCCAGTACATACTATAAATGACTAAAACAAATGTTCTATTCTATTCTTTCGACTCCTTGTGGAAAAGAAATACACAAACCACTGTCACCGAAGGCCTGCGAAAGCCCCGTTCTGGTTACATCAACACCGACACCTTAGCCAATGATGAAAATTCAGTCTTCATATCACTTCTCCATCACAACTGATAATCTTCCACGAATACCCTGCCTTCAGCTTACAGAACATTTAGAATATGCAGCATGGAGGGTGGCCATTCACCTGATCTTTCTTGTGCTAACTTTTTACAATCCATCACATTTCTGCCACATCCAATTCCCAACTTCTCTCAGCTTGGTAATATTGTCTACTGGCAACTATACATAATTACACTTTTGAATATTATTGTGGAGGAGCAGTACACTGCCCGCTCACACAGATCATCACAGCAATCTTCACCGTTAATCAAAGTACGCTCTTCATCTCACGCTTTGATTATTGATTAATTCCCTTTGATCTCCCCCCTGCCTCGTTGCGCTTTATTACTGGAAGATTTTGTGTAACTCTGTAAAAGGCACCTTATTTTTCACTCTCTCAATGAGAATAACTGGACTAAATTCATTAAACTGAATTCAGGGATAGAACGCCCTCTCTCTGATGAAGGGTCTAGGCTCAAAATGTCAGCTTTTGTGCTCCTGAGATGTTGCTTGGCCTGCTGTGTTCATCCAGCTTCACACCTTGTTATCATAGAACACACTATAGCCAACTTTGCCAAAGATCCTAAAATAGGTGTGAAATGCAGTTGCAATAAGAAATCCACAAATGGAAGTGGATAGCTTAGATGAATGTGCCAATATTTGGCAGATGGAGATCAACGTAAATTCTGGGGTTAATCAGCTGGCTTGGAGTGAAAGAAAGGCAATTTATTGCCTGAAACATAGAATCCCTACAGAGCAGAAAGACGCCGTTCAGCTCATCAAGTGTGCACTAATCGTCTGGAGCATTGAACACAGAACCTGGTCTATCCTGTAAATTTACATTTATCACAGCTAATTCAGCCAATCTACACATCTCTGAACATGATAGGGCAACAGAGCATGGCAAGTACTCTTAAACTGCACATATTCGGATATTGGGAGCATATCTACACAGACACAGGGAGAGCATGAAAATTCATCCCAGACAGACAACCAAAGCTGGAAATGAAACGCGGTCACAGGCACTGGGAAGCAGCAGTGTTAACCACTGTTCCACCATGCCAGCCATTAATGCAGAGAAATTTCAAAGTGCATTAGAGCAGAGGGACCTTGGGGTCTCCTTGTACATGAATCACTGAAAGCTAGTGTACAGCATAGCAGGTAATAAGGAGGGAAATTTGAATTTTGGCATTTAGTGCTAACCTATCAGAGTATAAAAACAGGGAAGCAACTGTAGAAAGCATTGGTTAGATCACATCTGGAATACTGCATACAGTTCTGGTCCCCTTACTTGAGGAAGTATGCAAATGCATTGGAGGCAGCTCAGAGGAGATTTACTCATTCCAAAGATGAAAGTTTTGTTTTATGAGGAGACTTTGAGCAGTTTAGGATGATGCTGGCTTGAGTTCAGAAGATGAGAAGAGGTATAATTGAGGTATGTTATGTGCTTAAAGGGATTGACAATGTAACTATAGAGAGGATGTTTCCTCATGTGAGGAAAGATAGAACAAGAACCGATCGTTTTAGATATGGACAGCAGATTTAAAACAGAGATGGGGAGGAGTTACTTCTCTAAAAGGGTCATGAATCTGTGGAATTCATTCCCCCAGAGTGAGGTCCACGTTGGGACATTGAATAAATTTAAATTTAAATATGCAAAAGTTTTTTATAGATGTATTGGAAATGGGTATAAAAGTTATAGGGAATGTGTAGGAAAGAGCAGTTGCAGCCGAGATAAGATCGACTGTGCTCATATCAAATGGCAGAGCAGGCTTGAAGAGCTAAATGGTCTATTCTTGTTCCTGGTTCATGTTTTCAACTTCATTTAAACTTCACCTCCCTGCACCTATTCCAGTAGATATCAGCTATACCTTGTCCATAGTCTTGACATCCTTCCTAAAGTGTGGAGTTCTACGGATGAGACTAGACAAATCCCCTGGGAATTTTTTTTCTTGACAATTTTGGTTTGATTTCTACACCCTGGTTTATAACACTCAAGAGCCTTACAAATTTCCAACAACGTGATGAAATTGTCCTCCCAACTTCAATGACATGTGTGCACACTTCCACTTGTACCTGGGTGCATTTTAGAAACTGTACCAACTTATTTTTTTAATTTGTAGGTTCTCATTCTTCCATCTAAGATGGATCACGAATAATTTGGTTCATTAAATTCTTTATGCCCATCCATTTTTACATGCCCATGCAATTCTGAAGGCTGTTACTTCCATCCACACCATTTACTGTGCCTTTGTCTTTTTTAATTAGCTGTAAGATGGGTATTATTACACTAGTGATGATGCAAACAAGATTTACAAGAACATCACCGAGGTTTGAGTTATAAAGATAGGTTGGATAGGCCAAGACTTTTTTCTTCCCCCTGGAGCCAAGCTGGTTCACGCCTGACCTTCTAGACGTTTGCAAAATCATGAGGGGCATGGATGAGGTGAAAAGCAAAGGTCTCTTCCCTAATGTGGAGGAGTTCAAAACTAGAGACCACAATTTTAAAGTGAGAGGACAGAGATTTAAAAGGAACCCATAGGGTAACTTTATTTTTACACAGAAAGTGGTTCGCATGTGGAATGAACTGCCAGATGAAGTGTTATATGCAGGATAGTTGCTATACTTAAAAATACATCTGGACAAGTACACGAATAGCAAAAACTTTGAAGGATATGGGCAAAATACAGGTTAAAGGAATTAGTTTAGTTTATGAATCATGATCAGCATGTCTTTCCATGCTGTATGATGCTACGATTCTACATATTTGCAATTTCCTTCTGCAACCTTTATGTAAGTTCATTTTCCATCATCCATATCATTACTTTCAATCTGAATATGTTTACTGATTTTTTTCATGGTTGCATGTATCTTTTTCCTCTATTAGTCTATTATAGTATTTCTATATATCCCACATTTCACTATAATACTCCATAAAAAGGCATGAAGATGGCACAGAAATGCTGTCCCGCTCTTAAAATACTCGCCCACATTAATAAATCAATCATTAACTTAAATGCAGTTTTCAGTACAAGTCAGCAAAATGTTAAACATCAAGTATAAAATGTACACCTACCACAGTGAAGTTGGTTGCAGTTTGCATGAAGGCTCGTAAAATTTGATTGAGCTCCAAACAATTGCTATCTCTTGGTATCTGCGACTGACAGCAAACAATGAGAGAAGCAAAGCATTATGAAGATTTTGTGATGATAGGTGCCTTGTTGTCCTCAGATGATTGGTCATTGTAGTGATAATTAACTACCAAAAAAGTTTGGAGGTTTTTATTATTGCGTACCCATGGTGTGAAAATGAGCATCAAAAGAAAATAAAGAAACCCACTGGACGTGCTTGCAAGTTGTTTAAGGTTTAGACAACTGTGCCTTGCGGTCTATGAAAAAGGTGTTTTATTGATTGCTAACATAGAATTTAAGAGCAATGGAACCAAAACGATGAGTCATCAATTCAGCCCTGAATTAACAGCTGTTTTGTATAATAGTTTCCAGCAACTCATGCACGAGGATACCCAGATCTTTCTGCATTGCAGCACTGTGATTTTTCTCTCCATTTAGATATTAATTTGCCTTTCTCTTCTGCTGACCAAAATGGAAAACCTCGCACATCTGTATTAAACTTCATCTGACATTATTTTTGGTCCACTTACTTAATCTATTCAAATCGAATTGTAAATTTCTTCATTGCAACTAAGGTTCCCACCTATATTAGTGTCTTTGTCAAATTTGGCTCTTAGACTTTGTATTCCCATGCCCAAGTCATTCACATAGGTTGTAACTATTTAGGGCCACAGGACAGAATCCTCTGCACCTCAATAGTTACACCTTGCCAAGCAGAAAAGAGACCTATTTATTCTGATTCTCCTTTCTGTTGTTTAGGTAATACATTGACCAATCATTCTGTGTGTGTTTAAAGTGTGTGTTCTGATAAACACTGAATGCAGGAAAATGTTCCTTGTTATATGTCTGGATCGAACTCTTAAAGTTCAAATCTAGTGTAGATCTTGCTTTTTGTACACCTTCTTTGCAGCCATAACTTTGTATTTCTAGCTCTGTCTAATCACACTGTAATTTTTCCATCTTTGTATGTTATGCTCTGCCTGTACTGCATGCAGAACAAGACTTGTCACTCTACGTATGTCCATGTGATAATTACAAATCAAGTCAAATCAAAAATTTCCTGGGCTTAATTCAAACACAGGGACTCGTGTCAACAGATTGTCTCCTTTCCTGGCTGCAGTATTGTTATAAAACTGTTCCTGTCTAATATTTGGATCAAAAGCAGAAAGTGCTGGAGAAAGTCAGCATGTCTAGCTGCATCCGGGGAGAGAAAGTGGAATGAATGTTTTGGGTCCAGTGACCCTTCTTCAGAACTCAGCACTCTAATCACTGGGCTCCAAACGTTCACTTTGCTTTCTTTTCATAGATGCTGAAAGACCTGCTGAGTTTCTCCAAAAAGTTCTGGTGTTATTTCAGATCTTCGGCATCCATAGTTCTTTGTTTTATTTACTCTTGAATATCTCCCAGACATATTGAAATTCCAGGTTTTAACTCTGATTCTCTGTCTGGCCATTTGAGTGTTATCAGCTTTCTCTCATATTACCTGATTTAGAGCAAAGCCACCTTATATGTTTAGTGCAATCTCTAACACTGGGGTAAGTTGAAGGCTTTAATTGGTTGGCTGGACCATGACACACTGATATCATGAGTGGAGTTCAATTCTCACTCCAGCTGAGGTTACTGTGAAAGATTCTCCTTCTCAGCCTCTTGTTATAGACCAGACTGAACGCCCTTAAAATATTCAGAAGAAGCTCTAAACACAAATGTATTCTTAATTTTAAGGTCACTGTAAGGTGTTGCTTTCCTAACGTTTGCGAGGCTTACGGGTGGCCTTATAGAAGTTTATAAAATCATAAATGGCATAGATAGGGTGAATAGCAAGGGTCTTTTCCATGAGGCGAGGAGTTCAAAACTACGGGGTATCATTTTCAAGATGAGTGGAGATAGGTTTAGAAAGGACATTAGGGACATCTTTTTTTACACAGTGTTGTTCGTGTAAGGAATGAACAAAGAACGACAAAGTACACAGAAAATTACAGCACAGGAGCAGGCCCTTCGGCCTTCCAAGCCTGCGCCGATCAAGATCCTCTGTCTAAACCTGTCATCTATTTTCTAAGGTTCTGTGTCCATTTGCTCCCTGCCCATCTATGTACCTGCCCAGATGCATCTTAAAAGACGCTAACGTGTCTGCGTCTACCACCTCCGCTGGCAACGCATTCCAGGCACCCACCACCCTCTGCACAAAGAACTTTCCACGCATATCTCCCTTAAACTTTCCTCCTCTCACCTTGAACTTTGGTTTGAGAAAATAGTCATAATGGATGATTTGGACGAAAGGGACTATTTCCATCTTGTATGACTCTAAGCCTCTTTGACTATAGGACTACTACAGATGTATTTAGGTGTCAGCAAGCTATTTATCATTACTGTGTGAGGACAGTGTTTATTGAAACCACCGAGCATGTGCACTCTTCACTCTGATTATACAGAAAAACACCCCATTCATTCTCTCCCTCTCTGTTTCTTCCACCCTACACCCCATTCCTCAGTCTGCTTTCCCGAGAGAGAGTTTTGGGTGGATTGAGGGTACAGTAAGTGAGGAAGGAGAGGTAGAAGAATGCGGAATGTGGGATGGGCTTGGGATCGAGGGCTCAGAGAATGTTAAGGTACAGAAAGATAGACAGAATGGGTGAGGAGAAAGACAGTGAAAATGTGGAGTAGGAAGTTAACAGGAGTGTGTGGGGCAAGAGATAGCAAGAATGGGAGTGGGAGAAAGATAGCAATAAAATGGGAGGGTTGGGGTGTAGAACCAAAGCGAGAATGAGAGGTGGGAGAAAGATAGATGGATAGAGAAAAACATGAGAGAAAGACAGAGGGGGAGAAAAGTGGAGTAGACTGAGGGCAAAACAGTATACTAAGTGGGTAACTTGCCGGTGGGAGAAACAAAAGATAGCAGTGAAAGGGAGATGCCCTGTGTCTGACATTTTAACACCATCAACCGATAGATTAGATTTTGTAAATTCATTTTGGGCTTTCATTGTTGTGAAAGATCTGATTAAAGTTGCTTTTGAAAATAAAATTAATTTCGCTTGAACATGTTTAACCATTATAGTGTCAGGCTTTCGAAGTCTAAAACAGATAGGCAATTCTTCCAACCATTTTATAAATAACTATCCCCGATGCCCTTTGATAGTCATCATTGACTGAGGCATTAGATTCCAGATCCTCATTACTCACTGAATATAAAGATGTTTGCTCTTATCAAATCTGGTCCCTTCGTCTCTCAATTGGAGTTTTCTTCCCCTGATTCTGTCCTTTGAAACAACTGGCAATGATTTATATAATAAAAATGAAACATTGTAGAGAGTCTGTGTGTAAAATGTTTGAGTGTGCGTCTCTGAGAGTGCGTCACCTAACAAGTGAATGGCCAAGCTCAGGAAAGTCAAAACTTGAGGACTGAAAGTGACAGACTAGTATCACATGAGTGCTTCAGATAAAGAAATATATACCAAACCTACAATGCTGGCATGTGACCATCATTACAGCTCTCTTCGCCCACTTTCTTAGCATTTCTTTTATTTAATTGCTGTCAACAGAAAATTAATGGAGATCATAATACGGGACAAGATAATTGTACACTTGGAGAAAAAAACAAGTTAATCTTATACAGTCATTGTGGCTTTGTCAAGGCCAGGTCATGATCTTTAACAGATGGATGAGAAGTCAGCTATGGGCATTTCTCAGACTGGGGAGAGTGAAGTGGTGTTCCCCAGGGATTTGTGTTCGTACTTTTGTTTTTTTTATGTCTGAAATAAACAATTTAGAGATGGATATTGAGGATACAATTTATAAATTTGAATAACTGATACTAAGCTTGGGAGAATAGTGAATCGTGAGGATGTCGCTGAGTGAGGTCAGAGAAACATTAAAAAATGCCCAAATGGGAAGACACCTGGGAAGTGTATTCCAATGCAGAGAAATTTAAGGTAATGCATTTTGGTATAAGGAACACAAGAGACAATACAGGGGGTCAATGGTACAACATTGAGAGGAATACAGGAGCATGGTTCACATTCGTAGTTCTCTGAGGTGGCCAGTTGGTAAAAAGTTTATGGGATGCTTGAGTTTATGGATAGAAGTATAAAGTGTAAAATAAGTAAGTGATGTTACACGTCTATGAATCACTGGTCAGACCAGATTTGGAGAATTGTGCTGAATTCTGGGCACGTTACTTAAGGAAGGATGTTAAAACCTTGGAGGAGGTGCAAAGGAAATTCACCAGACTGATGCCAGAAACGAAGGGTTCCAGGTATTAGGAAAACTCAGAGATATTGAGTTTATTCTCCACGCAGCAGGGATGATTAACAGCTGACCTTACTGAAGTGTTCAAAATTATGATTCTTTTCTCAGTATAAAGAAGGACATTCTGCTTCAGCGAGTTGATATGCCAGTAGGTAAAGGTCATACTTTCAAGATTGTCAGCGAGAAAGCTAGGAGTGAGATGAGGAGAAGCCTCTTTACACAGAGAGTTGTCAGGATTTGCAATCCACTGCTTGGGGGAGCGATGGAGGCAGATTCCACAGGAGATTTCTAAGGAGAGCTGGATGTATATATGAAAATGATTAAGTTAAAGGGCAATGGACATAGGGTTGGAGAACAGGATTAGTTCCTTCATGAGTCGGTACAGGCATAATTGGTCAGTTGGCCTCCTTCTGAACTGTAGTGTTCTATGATTCTATGATTTTTACTGCCTCTGAATGCCCACAGAATTGTGCAGGTTAGGAGAGAATTTCCTGCACAGCAAGTGGACAGCAGCACTTCATGAAGGTGGAGCACCATTATCACAATGCGCAATGATAGAGAGGCATAAAATGACGGCCCAACCAGTTACGCCCACATTCCATGAATAAAAAACAATCCAGCTATTCTATTGCATTAGCAAAACATTCATTGAATGTTTACTTGACCAGGATCTCAAAGGCAGGGTCGATTGATTCTTGATTCTCAGAAAGATGAACGATTTTTCGAGAATATGCAAGAATGCAGAGTTGAGGCTACAAACAGAACAGGCAATGATCTTATTAAATGGTGGGGAAGGATCGAAGGGCATAGTGGATTACTCTTGTTTGTTTGTTTGTGTTTTCTAACCTCTGCTTTACAGGCGTCTGGAAATATTTTCATAATTATCCAATCTCTTTTTGAGAAACACAAATGTGGGCAAAACGTCAGCAAATGGAGTATGGTGCTGGAAACGGCAACACGTTTTTTCAACTCACTCGAAGGATGTGAGAGTTGCTGACTGAGCCAACGTTTTATTGCCCATCCCTAGTTGCCCTTGAGAAGATGGTGGTGAGCGGCCTTCTGGAATGGTGTAAGTAGACCCACAATATCTTTAGGATGGGAATTCCAGAATATTTACTTCTTGAACAGTGAAGGAATAGTGATATATTTTCCAGGACAATGCATCCCACTCAATTGTTAACACAGCAACAAGCATCCACTCCCTGCCACTGCTAGCACATAGAACCAACATTGTGTACTAATTACAAGATGCACTGCAGAATTTCACCAAAGATCTTTAGGTAGTCTCATCGCCACTTCCACTCGGAAGAACACGAGAAGCAGGTACATGGAACGCGACCTCAACAAGATCCTCTCTGAGCCACTCACTATCCTGACTTGAAAATATATCACTTTTCCTTCAGCGTCACTGGGCAAAATTAGAGTCAACGCTTTCTGTTTTTGTTTGTTTCAGATCTCCAGTGATTTCTGTTCTTGTTTGTCTTAGATCTTCAGTATCCACAGCCCTTTGTTTTATTTTTGCGCAAGAAGAGGTCCTGTACAGACGTTTTTCAAACAAGGACGGGTCCAACAGAAATGAACAAGAGACAATAGATCTAACATTGGACTTCCAGTGTCGTAATTTATGTGGACGGGAAGGCAATTGATTAATGGCTTTTATGTTACTTTTTATACCACATGAAGCAGAACCATAAAATTAAAGTGGAAAATTTAGACATTGCAAAATTCATAACTTAATTATTAGCTTCTCAATGTTACTGACCATAATTATGAGTGACTTTTCAAAATTCAAAATCTTAATCAGTCTATTAAAACAAAATAGAAATGGCAGGGCAAGTGATGCATTCAGATGCTTGACACTTTGACAATTTGAAGCCAGACACAAGAGCAGTGGAATCTTTCCGCATACTCATCGATTGTTGAATGCAACAATTGAAAAAATGCTTAAGAAGTTACATTGGCAATCATGACAAATATCTCTCTCTCTCTCTCTCTCTCTCTCTCTATCTATCTACCTCTCTCATTCACACACACACACACACACACAGACACAGACACAGACACACACACACACACACACACACACACACACACACACACACACACACACACACACACACACACACACACACACACACACACACACACGTGGCACACACACAAACATTCACCACAGCAGGGCAGAGCAGCCTGCTTGATTGGCACCACATCCACAAGAATCAATACCCTCCAGCACCAACTCTCAGTGGCAGCAGTGTGTACTATCTGCAAGATGCACTGCAGAAATTCACGAAAGATCCTCAGAAGCACCTTCAAAACCCAAGGCCACTTCTCTTTGGAGCAGAAAGGGGGCAGATTCGTGGAAAAACACACACTGTAAATTATCCTACACGCCACCCACCATGCTGACTTGGAAATATATCGCCATTCCTTCAGCATCACTATATCAAAACGTTGGAATTCCCTCCTGTAGGGCACAGCAGGTGGGCTGCGGTGATTCATGAAGGCAGATTACCAACATCTTCTTAAGGGGCAACTAGGGTTGGGCAATAAATGCCAGTGCAGCCAATGGCTCCCACATCCCTGAGGTGAATAAAGCAAAATCAGGCTAGTGCCAATGTTACAAAAGCTACCAGAATGTAGTATGATTGAAAACATCTATTCTCATTTGCAAAAGCATGCCTCAATTGAGGTCAAACAGCACAGAAGGGCAAATCAAATATATTACTTGACTAATTAACTTTATATCGTAATGAAGTAACCAAGAGCGGTGATGGAAGGATGGCAAATGAAGACAATAGACTTCTGCAGTGATAGTGGTACTGTTTCTCTCTCTAATCTAGAAGACCCATGTTCGAATCTAACTACCCCAGAGATTGTAGTGTGTTGACTTAAAATCTATTTTAAAAATTGGTCAGCAGATAAAAGAATTTTTGAATTCTGCAAAGCAAAATTTTCAGTGAACGCATAGACATTGTTGCTTTGTGTGGTGAACCTTGTAATCAGTTTTTTTAAAAATATATAATTTTAACAGAGAAAGAGCAACATAAAGGTTCAACACAAAAGTCTTCAGGGAACCTGTGCATGAAACACAAAAAGCAAGCTCATTGGGTTCAGCAGGTAATCAAGAAGGCTAATGGAATGTTGTTTCTTATTTCAAGGGGACAGGAGTATGAGAGCAGGAAAGTCTCATGGTAAATGAAAAGAGGCAGATGAGAACATATCTGAAACACTGTGAGCAGATTTGCTGACAATGTTAAAGGGATGCCATTGTAAGACTGAGATGAGGACGAATGTCTTGTCTCTAGGATAGAGTCCAAGTGCATATTCAAGGGTTGGATAGAATGTCTTTATTTGTTTTGTGATTATGGTGAAATGCAACAATTTGGATGTGATGAATGTGGGATCCACCATGATCTATTGAATGGTAGAGCAGGCTTGTGGCGCATGTTCCTACTTCAGAATCAGAATGGGTGAGGACACAGCTAGAGCAGTAAAATGTACAGACACATGGAGATGCAACTTAATATGTAGAAGTTGGCATAATGGAAGAAGCACCTTGGAGAGGAAGTGGTACTTGTGGGCTACAATTTGAAGCCAGACGCAACAGTAGTGGAACCTGTCCACAAAGTCACCCACAGTTGATTGCAGCAGTTGATCTCTCATAAACGCACACACACACACACACACACACACACACACACACACACACACACACACACACACACGCGCGCGCGCGGATACACACATACACACACACACATGCACACACGTGCACACACACACAAACACACACACGCACACACACATACACAAACACACAGACACGCAAACACACAGACACATGCACATACACACACACACACGCACACGCAGACACACACTCATACACACACACACACATACACACGCACACACTCACACGCACACACTCACATGCACACACTCACATGCACACACTCACACGCACACACACGCGCACACACACGCGCACACACACACATGCACACACACACATGCACACACACACTCACACACATGCACACTCACATACACACACACACACTCTCTCTCTCTCTCTCACAGACTCACACACACACACACAGGCTCACGCACACACACTCTCTCTCTCTCTCACACACACACACACACACACTCACATACACACACACACACATACACACACACACACACTCTCTCTCTCTCACACACACAGACTCACACACACACAGACTCACACACACACAGACTCACACACACACACTCTCTCTCTCTCTCACACACACACACACACACACACACACACACACACACACACACACACAAAGACTCACGACCAGCGATTTATCTGACTGACAAACAGACTCGTAAAAAACTACAAGTCTCTCCTGAAAAAGAAAATGCTTGAGGGATCTGATCAAGAGTCATCTAGATTTGAAACGGTAGCTTGCCCTCTTTCCATGGATGCTACCCGAACTGCTTTTGAGTTCCAGCACTTTTGTTTTCTGTACAGATCCCAGCAAATGCAGTAATTTACTCCTCTTGACAAATCTCTCTTCTGTCATTTGTCATTAAGGTCCTGATCCACTCAAAGTAATTCCAGATTCACAGGACAAATCCCTGATTACTTTAGCTTTAACATATGGATTTAAATTTCTTTTTCCACCAGCAAATCTTTTCTTCCTTGGAGACAGCAAGAAGTGCAGATGCTGGAGTCCGAGTCCATACAGTATTGGACTGGAACGAAGCAGCAGGTCAGGCAGGATCTGAGGACTAGGAGAGTCCACATTTTGGTCTTCAACCCTCCATCAGAACAATCTTTCTTTTCTATTGTTGGCTCAGTGGAGGAGACAAAGGGTGATGGTAAAGGGTTGTTTCTGTGACTGGAGTTTGGGTCCCTTAATTGCTTTGGAGCTGAGCAACTTGCCAGACATCGGTCATCAGAACTGATGTTCCATAGATACTAGCCTGAGTAAGGATGACAGTTTACTTTTCTTAAGTTGCATTCTTGATCCAAATGTGTTTTCACAGAATTGTTTTTTTCGTGGTCACTACGATTACTGTCACAAGCTTGCAGAATTCAGTGAGTTAAGTGACAACAGTTTCCGTGCTGTGATTTGAATCAATTTCCTGAAGTTTGTAATTTGGGCCTGTGGATGACTACTTCACTCATATGACTACAAATCCACCAGCTTTGATCGCAACTTTATGTTCTCGTTTCCAATCGCAGAGCAGTGACAGAGGACATTTTCACATGTGTGCACGAAAGGAATTACAGTATAGGGTCATGAGAAAGAACAAAATATTTTTCATATTCTCGAAAAATAGCATGCTGTTCAGCACAGTTTGGAAGAAGAGTTATGTCTGGGGAAACTATTGTATTTCTCAACACAAAAACCACAAACACCAAAACCTGACAAAAGTCTGGTTTTTGCTGTACATAGCAGGCAGAACTCAGGTGTTTTCATGTACTTTCACAGAACTGTGCATCGACTCATGCACAAGGGCACACATAATTTCCGCTGAATGTGACGAGTCCTCACAGGACATCCTGAGAACTATTCTCAGACAGGCAGCAATAGTGATATATGGCTTAAAAGAAGAAACAACTCAAATGGTGCCTTTTTGTGATAACAAGAGCTGATCATTGTTTGAAGCTTTGAAGATTTTGAATTAACAGGGCCAGTTCACATTAAAATTGGATCCTTAGGCTGATTCAGAAGAGTTATAAAAATTAATGTGATCCCCAATCTTAAAAGAAAATAGTGGGTCTGATGGGGGAAGGAGAAGGAATCTCCAAATTTGAATTAACTGAGTGACAGAGATACAATTTCAGAATTTTATGGAGGAAGGACAATTAAAATGGAAGGCAGAAAAACAAAGTAAATTATATAGTTGACAAGAAACTATTTCTGTATTTTGATTGCGCAGGAAGGGGTGCAGAGATTCACCAGGGATGGAGCATTTCAGCGATGTTTAGAGGCTGGATAAGCTCAGTTTATTTTCTTTGGCAAGGGAAGGCTGAAGAGTGTAAGATTATGACGGACATGAACAGTGTGGATAAAAAACAGCTGTTCCCCTGGTTGAAGTGTCAATAATTGGGCAGGGGTGGATGAAGGAGAAGGGGAGGTGGGGTAGCTTATAGTCCAAAAATGAAGTAGTCCAGGAGCTTTAGAGGAGTTTCAAAGAGCATTTTCCACCCTGCAACTGGTGGGCATCTGGAACATACTATCTGGGCGGGTCAAAGGAGCAGAAAATCTTCAAAAGTTGAAGAAGTGCATGGATGAACTTTTGAAACATCATAACATTCAGGGCTATCACCTAAGTGCATGACAGTGGGCCGAAAATAGTTAGCTCGGTACAGTATTAATGGGCTGAGGGCCTCTTCTGTGATTTATGACTCTAAGTTATAAAACGCAGAAGACAGAGCAGAAATGATGATTGTGGGAACTGAGGGAAAAGCACGAAAACAATGCAATGCAATTTTGTTCTGTATTTAGCAACATATTGCATGCCTCCAAAATTTACAGATGTCCCAAAAGTTGAAAATTGAATTAGGAATACGAAAGACGCTAACAGCTTTGGAAGTCCCAGATGGACTGGTGAAATGGAAAGACAAGCATATCTTTTGGAAGTTAACTGGGGATGAATTGAATTTTTAGCAGAAGCAACATATGGAAAGGACACATGTAATGCGAAAAACAAGCATCTGGTATTGTTTTCTGATGACGGGTCTCGGCCTGAAATGTCAGCTTTTGTGCTCCTAAGATGCTGCTTCGCCTGCTGTGTTCATCCAGCTCCACACTTTGTTGCCTGGTATTGTTGGAGGGTATGCAGGCAAGGAGATCTCCAGCATGTTCGCACAAGAGTGACAGATGAAAGTGATCAATCAAGACTGAACAGCGCATAATATGAGTTTTTGGGAAGACGCCTTTATGGAATGAGATAAAAATTAGGTGGAACCCATATAAACTTATTGTTGGGTCTCAGCGAGATTTCCAAGAATGGCATTGCTTTAGGGAATTAGAGTCGCTCGAAGAGATTGACCTGTGCCTGTTCTCAAGATGTAAAGGGGGAGAGAGCTTATTCACAGTTAAAATATTGATTGATCATTTGATATTCATTGGGAGAAACCCAGTTCACAGAAGGGCTGGTTAGAAAATGGATACCCACATAGAGTAAGAGTTGGAGGACACAGGATTTTAATACGGTCATTCTTTCTTAATGTATTCATGAAATACAGGCGCCTCTGGCCAGGCCAACATTTTTGACCATTCTTGTCTGCTCAGAAGTTAAGTGAGAGTTCATCACATTGCTGTGGCTCTGGAGTTACATGTATACCAGAGCACATAAGCATGGAAGCATACTTCCCTAAAGAGCCATGAGTGAAACAGATTTGTTTCAAGCACAGGACATCATTATCATCCTAATGCAAGACTTTTTTGTTAAAATAGAAATCTATTTCCACTATCTTCTATGGTCGGTTTAGAACCCAGACCGTCAGAAGAGAACGTGCATTGTGCATTGCGCCTGTTAGCTGAAAGGACAAGAATTCGGACAAGATTCCAAAGCAATTGTCACAATCAGAACATAAATTTTCTAACTACTTAACTAGGTCTCTGAAAAAGGGCTTTGGGGAACCATGAGTCATGCTGCAAAGCAATTATATATAATGAAACTTCAGCTTATTGAAATAAAACAGCGTTTTAAAGTTCTAAAAATAGCAGAAAGAAATCCTTTCCATCAACCTTCCCAATAAGTAAGAAAGAAGTCTAGGAAAACTGCTTGAAATAAACATCAAAAAATCACAGCATTTGACTTTCACTTCTTTAATAAGGTATTATCTGCAGCATTCTCTCCAGTGAGTACCGGAACAGCAGTGGGCCATTCAGCCCCTAAAGCCTGTTCTGCCAGTCAATGACATCATGACTGCTCTCTGGCCACATTCCAGGACCTGCATTTGGCTCCTATCCTTGTTTAACAGAAATGAACCTATGTCTGATTTAAAACCAACAATTGATCCAGCTTTCACTGTCATTTGTGGAAGAGAGTTCCAAAAGTGTATAGAAATGCAAGGCATTTGATAAGGTTCCCCATGGTAGGCTCATTCAGAAGGTCAGGAGGAATGGGATACAGGGGAACTTAGCTGTCTGGATACAGAATTGGCTGGCCAACAGAAGACAGCGAGTGGTAGTAGAAGGAAAATATTCTGCCTGGAAGTCAGTGGTGAGTGGGGTTCCACAGGGCTCTGTCCTTGGGCCTCTACTGTTTGTAATTTTTATTAATGACTTGGATGAGGGGATTGAAGGATGGGTCAGCAAGTTTGCAGACGACACAAAGGTTGGAGGTGTCATTGACAGTGTAGAGAGCTGTTGCAGGCTGCAGCGGGACATTGACAGGATGCAGAGATGGGCTGAGAGGTGGCAGATGGAGTTCAACCTGGATAAATGCGAGGTGATGCATTTTGGAAGGTCAAATTTGAAAGCTGAGTACAGGATTAAGGATAGGATTCTTGGCAGTGTGGAGGAACAGAGGGATCTTGGTGTGCAGATACATAGATCCCTTAAAATGGCCACCCAAGTGGACAGGGTTGTTAAGAAAGCATATGGTGTTTTGGCTTTCATTAGCAGGGTAATGGAGTTTAAGAGTTGTGAGATCTTGTTGCAGCTCTATAAAACTTTGGTTAGACCGTACTTGGAATACTGCATCCAGTTCTGGTCGCCCTATTATAGGAAAGATGTGGATGCTTTGGAGAGGGTTCAGAGGAGGTTTACCAGGATGCTGCCTGGACTGGAGGGCTTATCTTATGAAGAGAGGTTGACTGAGCTCGGACTCTTTTCATTAGAGAAAAGGAGGAGGAGAGGGGACCTAATTGAGGTATACAAGATAACGAGAGGCATAGATAGAGTTGATAGCCAGAGACTATTTCCCAGGGCAGAAAATGCTAACATGAGGGGTCATAGTTTTAAGCTGGTTGGTGGAAAGTATAGAGGGGATGTCAGAGGCGGGTTCTTTACGCAGAGAGTTGTGAGAGCATGGAATGCGTTGCCAGCAGCAGTTGTGGAAGCAAGGTCATTGGGGTCATTTAAGAGACTGCTGGACATGCATATGGTCACAGAAATTTGAGGGTGCATACATGAGGATCAATAGTCGGCACAACATTGTGGGCTAAAGGGCCTGTTCTGTGCTGTACTGTTCTATGTTCTATGTTCTAGGTTCTAAATGCTTCCTAATATCTCAGCTGAACAGTCTGGCCCTAATTCTCAGACAATGTCACCCAGTTGTAGCATCTCTAAACAATGGAAATAGTTTATCTTTATTTATTCTGCCTTTTAGAACTAAAATCTAAAAGACTTTGATCGGATCGCCCCAAATTTGAGAGAAGACCGGCTTGGTTTGACTCGAGGTTTGCAATAGGTGTTGTTCTGCAAGGATCAATGCCGGGGCCTCTAGAGACAGTTAGTACTGCAGCAGTTGGAAGCCAGCGTTATAAGCGTGAGGCTGGAACAGCACAGCAGGTCAGACAGCATTGGAGGAGCAGGAAAGTCAACCTTCAGACCAAATCCTTCGTCATTCTGAAACGTCGACTCTCCAGCTCCTCAAATGCTAGGACCTCTGTTGTTTGCAATTTCGAGAAATGATTGGGATGAAAATGCAGGTGGGCTGATTCTTAAATTTGCAGACGACACAAAAGTTGGCAGAGTTGTAGATTGCCGAAGTAAGTTTATTGAAGGATACAGCAAGATAAGGATCAGTTGGAAAGTTGGGCAAAGAAATGGCAGATGAAATTTGCTGGGGATAAATGTGATATGAATTATTTTGGGAAGTAAAATGGAAGAGGAAAATAAACATTAAACTGACAGGGCCCTTCGGAGCATTGATACAGAGAGGGATCTTCGGGTGTATGTCCATACCTCCATGAGACGGGCAACTGATACAATGGCAATGATTGCTAATGACTCTGTACAAAACTCTGGTGCGGCCGCATTTGGAGTATTGCGTACAGTTCTGGTCACCGCATTATAAGAAGGATGTGGAAGCTTTGGAAAGGGTGCAGAGGAGATTTACTAGGATGTTGCCTGGTATGGAGGGAAGATCTTACGAGGAAAGGCTGAGGGACTTGAGGCTGTTTTTGTTAGAGAGACGGTTAAGAGCTGACTTAATAGAGACATACAAAATAATCAGAGGGTTAGATAGGGTGGACAGGGAGAGCCTTTTTCCTCGGATGGTGATGGCTAGAACAAGGGGGCATAGCTTTAAATTGAGGGGTGATAGATATAGGACAGAAGTCAGAGGTGATTTCTTTACTCAGAGAGTAGTAAGGGAATGAAATGCTTTGCCTGCAACGGTAGTAGATTCGCCAACTTTAGGTACATTTGAGTCGTCATTGGATAAGCATATGGACATACATGGAATAGTGTAGGTTAGATCGGCTTCAGAGTGGTATGACAGGTCGGCACAACATCGAAGGCCGAAGGGCCTGTACTGTGCTGTTATGTTCTATGTTAAATCTATAACACGCTTGCTTTTATTGGTCGGGGCATTGAGTGTAAGTGTTCTGAAATGGAGCTCTATAAACATTAGTGAGGCTGCATTTGGAGCATTCTGCACATTTCTGGTCGCCACATTATTGGAAGAATATGGAGGCAATGGAGAGTGCGCAGAAGAGGTTCACCAGCATGTTGCCTGGACTGGAGTGCATTAGCTGTTAGGAAAGTTTGGCCAAACTTGAAAAGTTTTTGCTGGAGCATCGGGGACAGAGAGATGACCTGATAGGAGTACATAAACTATAAGATGCATGGATAGAGTGGATAGTCAGAATCTATTTCCCAGGGTGGAAATGCCAAATACAAGGGGGTGGAGGCTCACGGTGAGAGGGGGAAAGTTTAGGGAGATCTGGGGGGCAAGTTGTTTTTCAAACAGAAAGTGGTAGGTACCTGAAAAACACTGCCCAGGGAGGTGGTAAAAGCAGAAATGACAGCAAAATCAGAGTCATTTAGACAGTCACGTGAACTGACAGAGAATGGAGGGACACAGAGCATGTATAGGCAGATGATATTAGTTTAGAATGGAATCATGGTTGGCACAGATATGGTGCGCTGAAAGGTCCATTACTCAGCTGCATTGTTCTCTGTTCTATGTTCTTATGACAACCACAGTAGGTATAGTTTTAGAATAAGCTGGGCATTTTTTTGCTAAACTCACCAAAACGAACAAATATCCAGAAAGGAACTTGCTTGGTTCGGGCACAGAGAGTCCTGATAGATTCTTGCAACACTGAGTTTCACAAGTTGTCTGCAATTTAACACCCGGCAATGGTAACTGCGATCCTTTTCTGCTGTGAAAACCACAAGGCTTCTAACTAAGCACTGTCTTTAGGAAACTCAGAGGTCTGCGCAAGAACATACCGATATGCAGATGTGACATCAGCACCAATTTGGGTGTGTGAGAGAGCACAGGAGTTCTGAGCCAGCAAATGCTTTGTTCAAAGGGAAGAGAGGCTATCAATGGATGTGTACAGCTCCAATGACTCTCAAGAAGCTTGACACTGGCCAGGACAAAGCAGCATGCATGATTGACACCACATCCACACTCAATCCTTCCCTTCCCCCATCAGTGTGACTGAACAAAAGAACAAACAAAATCCCACTCTCCATAAATATATGAATCATTGAGGAGGAATTTGATTACACAACGAAGTATTCCATATACTTTTCCCTCCACAATCTCAAACCTGAATTGCATTCCCTTTTTTAAAAAAAAATTCTCTTGTGGGACGTGGACTTCATTGACCGAAGTCAGCATTTTGAATGTTTGCAGTCACTGTTCTGTAGGTTGACTGACAATACCATGAGCGAGGGAATTCCAGGATTTTGACCCAATATTATTGTAGGAGTAGCGATATATTTCCCTGCCATAATGGTGGTTAACCTCGGGGGGGGGGGGGGGGGGGGGGCAGGGGATCTTGCAGGAGGTGGTATTCCTCCATTTGTGCTGCCCTGCTCCTTCTAGACAGAAATGGCCATGTGCTTCAAAGGTACTGTTGGGGGATCTTTCATTAATTTCTACAGTACATCTAGTAGATAGTACACACTACTGCTAATAAGAGTCAGTGGATGTGCTGCCAATTAAACTAGTTGCTTAGTCCGGATGACGTCAGGGTTCTGAGTGTCATTACAGCTGCAAACATCCAGGCCAATGGGAGTATTCATCAAAGACCCCTTCCATCCTGTAATATCCTCTTCCAGTCTCTTCCATCAGGCAGAAAATACAGACGCTTGAAAACACACATCAACAGGCTCAAGGGTAGGCTCTTCCCTGCTGTCGTGAGACACCTGAATGGAATCTCTAATTTCAAATCTAATGGCGACCATGCTTTTCTGCAACTCCTGTGCAGTCTTCAGCTGTATTCCCATCTTTTTCTAAGCACACTATGATCTGTGTACATCCTTGCTTGCTATGATCTGCTTGCATTGCTCACAAAATAAAACTTTTCACTGGTACACGTGACAACAGTAAACCAATAAATAAATCAAAAACAAATCAATAAATAAATCACTCCTAACTTATGCCTCATCCATGGTGGGCAGTCTTTGGGGAATTAGAGGGTGAGTTACTCATGCAATACTTATCGCCTTTGCTCTTGTGGCCGTTGTGTATATGATGAGTCTAGTTGAGTTTCTAGTCAATGGTAATGCTGCCAGGATGATGATAGTGAGGGATTCCATGTTGTAACACCATTGAATGTCAAGGAGCGATGGCTAGATTGCCCTTTATTGGAGATAGAAATTTCCTGGCATTTGTGTAGCATGAATATTACTAATCACTTGTCAGCTGAAATGAGGATATTGTTTTTATCTTGTTGAATGCGAACATCGGCTGCCTCCTTATGTCAGGAGTTGCAAATGTTGCTGAACATTGTGCAATCATCAGCAAAGATCCACACTTCTGACCTTATGATGGAGGGAAATTCAGTGATGAAGCAGTTGAAGATGGTTGGACCGAGGACACTACCCTGAGGAACTCCTACAGAGATGTCCTCAATCCAAGATGGCTGAGCTCCAATGATCATAGCCAGCTTTCTCTGTGCCAGGAACGACTCCAATCAGTGGACATCTCCCTCCACCACCACTTTTCCACCCCCCCCCCCCCCAATGATTCCAGTTTATGCTAGGGAAAAGCTGATTGCAGGTTTTTTTAAAAAGGTGAACAATTGCAGCTGTAAAGAATGGTGTGTAGTTTCACAATGTCCCAGTGGTTTTTGTCATTTGATGTCTTTGTGATATCATACAAAACAACAGAACTCTTTGCCGCTCAAAACCAAATTGGGCTAATCAAATTACATACTTTCCACTACTGTTGATTGGCAGACTTTCTTTTATTTTTTTCAAAACCTGGTCCAGTATAACAAAGTAATTATCACACAAGAGGAGGATCTTCAGCCCTTCGAATCTGCACCCACTCTCTGAATTGACGCTCACTTAATGCCACTCTTCCACCTTTACTCTGCACCCTGCGCATATCAGATACGCATGTCATTCCCTCTGGAATATCTCACTTGCTGAATTTATAGTCCAGCCCTGAATCATCTCTTTGAGGTGAACTGATAGCGCCTTTCGCATGGTGACCATTGAAAAAAACTGCAGAGAAGTAAATACATTTTGCTGACAAGCCCGCAAAAGGAATACCATTGTGTAAAGGCACATTGATTCAAAGAACACCCGAAAGGAAGTATGGTGGAGAAGATTTAGAGAGGCAAAATTCCAGAGTTAAGGGGAAGATCAATGAAAGTGAAGATCATTGTGAGGGATGAAATTGTAGCTCTGAAGAAGCCCAGAGCATCCAACTGTAAAAGTTTTCTGGAAGCTGAAAAGATTGCATAGCAATTGAGGATTGAAGATTAAGATGCATCAGATCCACGGTGGCTTTAGAAAGGATGCATAGCGGTTTACCAGAAATCTGCCTGGATTAGAGGATATAAACTATAAGGAGAGGCAAGAAAAAAACTCAGGTTATTTTCTCTGGAGTCGCAGAAGCCAAAGGGAGACTTGATAGAAACCTACAGAAGAATAAGATTCATAGATAAGATTGACATTCTGAATCTTTTCTCCCAGAGCTGAAATGTCTAAAACTAGGGGGCATGCATTTAAGAAAAGTTTAAAGGAGATGTAAGGTGCCAGTTGTTTTTTACACAGATGCTAATAGGAGTGTAGAATGTGCTGCCAGGAGTGGTGGTGGGGGAAGATATGCCACGGGCATTTAAAAACTTTCAGATAAGCACAGGAATATGCAAGGAATGGAGGAACATGGACAAAGTCGGGGGGGGGGGAGCAGAAGGAATTTATTTAATTTGGTGTCATGTTTGGCACAACATCGTAAGTGGTGACGAAAACTGCATGGGCAACTGCAACAGTGGCTGAAATAATGCTATATACAGCTACCATCATGATCCTCCCTGCACTTGTATTCAATGCTTTATTGATAAAGACAAATATCCAATATGCCTTCTTAACCACTCTTCCAACTTGCCAATGGCCATGAACACTAAGGTCTACTTGATCTTGTCTACTTCCTTAGCGTACTACCATTCAGAATGTACTTACATTGTTAGCTCTTCCAAAATGGATCACCAATGGATTTTCCACTGTTCATCCTATCTGACTAGGTCATATGTGTTGCTGCTTAGTTTAAGACCATCATCCTCATGGTCCGACACATCGCCAATCTGTGTATCATTTGTAAACCTGCTGATCAACCATTCTACATTTGTACCCAAAAGGGACCCAGCAACGAACTCTGCTCAATGCTGGTCACTAGACTCCCAGTTACAGACCACCCTTTGCCCATTACCCTCTGCTTCCTGCCACTCAGCTAAGTTTGGATACATGCCCCGGATCCCTTGAGCTCTTAACTTACTAACCAGTAAGGTTTTGAGTTTAATATGTTTCTTTTTTAGAACAGAGAAGGTTTGGAAAAATTGCGGAGCGTTTTATGATTTTGGAGTCGGAGGAATGAAGGAACAAATTGGTGTAAAGGCCAAGTGTGAAAGAGAAAGGAGATGTTAATTTTGTTGAAAGATGAATAGAGATTCACAGTGGCAGAGTGGTTAACATCGCTCCCTCACAGTGCTGGGGGCCTGGGATTAATTCCAACCTTCAGAGACTATCGGAGTGGAGTTTTCATGTTCGCCCATGTTGGTGCTTTTTCCTCCCACAGTTCAGAGATTAGATTAGATTCCCTACAGTGTGGAAACAGGCCCTTTGGCCCAACAAATCCACACTGCCCCTTGAAGCATCCCTCTATAACCCATACACCCCTGAACACTGTGGGCAATTTAGCATGGCCAATCCACCTAGCCTGCACATCTTTGGACTGTGGGAGGAAACCGGAGGTAACCCACGCTGACATGGGGAGAATGTGCAAACTCCACACAGACAGTCGCCCGAGGCTGAAATCGAACCCAGGTCCCTGGCGCTGTGAGGCTGCAGTGCTAACCATTGAGCCACTGTGCCGCCCAAATGAGGTGCAGGTTCGGTGGATTGCCCATGCTAAATTGCCTGGCAGCATCCAAGGATGTGTGGGTTAGCCATGGTAAAAACCCCTGCAGAGGGTGGGGTGGTTGGTATGCTCTTCCAAGGGTCGGTGTAGAAGGGATGGGCTGAATGCTTCTTTGAACTGTAGGCATTCTATGACTCTAGATGTCAATTAAGGTGTGAACGCTGGGGTGAACCAGTGACTGAAGGCAGGGTAGACTTTTTTTGTTCCATATACATTCACAGGATGTGGGCGTCACTATCCAGGTCAAACATTTATTGTCAAACATTTGCTCATTCCTAATTTCCTCAGGCAGCAGTTAGGAGTCAATCACATCTCTGTTGGTATGGAGTCACAAGTAGGCTAAACAAGTCAAGGGCAGACACTGGTGATCAATTAGTGATCAGTTTTCCCGACAATCAACAGTGATCTTATCGTCATTGGGAGATTACTTTAAAAATATGATTTTATAATGGCGTCATCTGCAATGTTGGGTTTGGAAGCCAGGGCCCTGGATTAATCAAATGGATCTCTGAATTAATTATCTCTTGACTATACAACTATACAATTATTGCCTCCTCTAAATTTCTCAAACCACAAATAAACTTAATTGTGTGCCTTTAAGAAACAGGGTAGATAGCTTTTCTTCTCCCTTACTAGGGATTTTGATAAGCAAATTAGTTTATTTGACTAATGGATGGTCAATAATCTCATAATGATGTAACTTAATGACTTTAATACTGATGCTGTTGAAATGATTGCAATGTTTCCTGATTGTCGTCAACTGGTAATGTGCTAAATTGTCAGGAGGGCGTTAACTGCATCTGTGAGCCATGAGACAGACTACTGGAATGTTTAGCTAACAAGGTGAGATCTGAAGCAATGCAGTTGAGTGGTGTTCTCACCCCAGAAGTTATTATTGGACAAGCCAAATCCCAGACAGGAACCTGGTTTGATAGATCATAATTTTATGTGTTTTGGTTTTACAAAATGGTCTTTCACTTAATAATGAAAATAGAGCTATAAAATCTTTGCAGTGCGGAGAGGCCGTTCAGCCAACTGAGACTGCATCAACCCTCCAAAAAGCATCCCACTTGGACCTAGACTATCCCCAGGACCTCACACTTAGTATGACCAATCCACCCACCCTGTACAGATTTAAGCTGTGAGAGGGAACTGAACCATACAGACACGGGAGAATTGAAAACTCCACAAAGACAGTAACCCAAAGGCTGGAATCTTTGGCATTGCAAGGCAGTGGTGTTGACTAGTGAGCTTCAATGCTTTAGGGTCTGCTTCACCAACAAAACTGATATTCACGACAAAACAATGTAAGATGAAATGAACTCGCACCATTTGTCTAATAACAATGCAATCTGAATGAATAAAAATGACAGTATAAGTATATTTTTGTTCTTGGATTTTGAGGGTGGTAATTACCATTCCTGATATTGGAGTTTGGAGAAAATTTCTGATTGTGTATTGAGGTTGGTAAGTAACACTACTTTCGTTGCAATACAGGAGCATTTAAGACAAAAGAACTGAGGGCATTGCTCTGAAGTTTGCAGATGACACAAGTATGTAGAGTGACTGGTGTTGTTGAAGAGGCGGGGAGGAGGCGGCAGGGCTTAGACAGGCTAGGAGAATGGGCTAAAAAGTAACAGATGGCTTCTAATGTAAGAAAGTGTGAGGTTATGCACTTCAGAAGGAGGAATAAAAGTACAGCCCATTTTCTAAATGGGCAGGTGCTTTGCAAATCTAAAACGTAAAGGGACCTGTGAGTCCTGGCTCAGACTTATCTTAAATATTAAAATGCAGGTTCAGTTGGCAGTTAGCATTCATTTGAAGGCAGCTAGAATACAAGGGCAGAGGTGCACTGTTGAGGCTGTATGCTGCTTTCCACAGTCTGTTTTTGAAATATACGATCAGTTTTGGGCCCTGTAATTATACAAAGGACATGTTTAATTGGAATGCTGGCAGAGGAGGTTTACCAGAATGATTACGGGTTGAGGGGCTTGTAACTTCAGGAGCTGTCGAAGACTCTGGGCCTTTCCCTGACGGAGTTTAGAAATTTGAAGGGGAATCTCCCTGCAACTTGCAGAATACTGACGGATTTGCATAGCATGGACATAGAGAAGGCGTTTGCACTAGTAAGACAGACTAGGGCCTGAAGACACAGCCTCAGGGTGAAGGGACGACCCCTTAGAACTGAAATGAGGACAAAATTTTCAGCCAGAGGGTAGTGAATCTGTGGAGCTCATTATCATACTAGGGGCAGCACAGTGGCTCAGTAGTTAGCACTGCAGCCTCACAGTGCCAGGGACCCGAGTTCAATTCCAGCCTCGGGCGACTGCCTGTCTGGAGTTTGCACATTCTCCCTGTGTCTGCGTGGGTTTCCTCCGGGTGGTCTGGTTTCCTCCCGCAATCCAAAGATGTGCAAGCTAGGTGGATTGGCCGTGCTAAATTGCCCGTAGTGTTCAGGGGTGTGGAGGATTTAGGGGGACGGGTCTGGGTGGGATGCTTCAAGGGGCAATGTGGACTTGTTGGGCCAAAGGACCTGTTTCCACACTGTAGGGAATCTAATCTAATCTAATCATAGAAGGGTGTGGAGCCAAGCCATTGAGTGTACTTAAGGCAGAGATAGGTAAATTTGTGAACTCTAAGGGGATCAAGGACCACAGGGAGAAGGCAGGAGAATGATCAGCCATTATAGGGTTATGGAACAGACTCAATGGGCTGAATGGCCTAATTCTGCTCCACTATCTTATGGTTTTATGGATATATTAGCAAATTAAACAAACAAAGAAAACATACAAACTGTGACTTATGATGATGCTTGAATGACCCTTAAGCTATTTTACAGTTTGGAGAAGCAGAAGTGACAGCTTTAGACTTACGGTGTGTTCATTTCTCCAATCTTTGGCCTTTAGAGATCAACATCACAGAAAGGAGGCCCTTCAGCCCATCAATTCTGTGCCAGTCATATGCAACCACCCATTTTGATCTCATTTTCCGGTGCTTTGCCCATAGTTTTATAGCTCCGTGGTAGTAACAAATCATTGTTCATGACTCTTCCTGATGTCGGAAAACTCCACGTCTTCAATCAAGGAGAAGATGTCTCAATCCCCTGGATACGGCCCACTTCCTTCCAGGTGAAAACCTTATTTTTCAGGCTAAGGGGGTTAATGCTACATCAGCCATCAGTCTAAAATCTTTCAGCCAGTGACCGTTGGCAATTATTTCAGATAAATATTGTCCCCTTTCCCACCTTCATTGGAGGTTTCTTCAGCATTCTTTCTAAGATCAAAAAGCTTCTTATTTTCCTCTAAAACACATCGGCACCAGATAAATTGCTTAAGCCAGTTCAAGGAGGCACCATGACCTCTGTAAACCTTGTGATATGCCATTTTATGTTCATTTGCAAGATATTTGGAAAGTCAATTATTGTTACGTGTGTGAAGTGTGAGGCAATTCATTCTGGAAAGTTGAATTTGAATGCAGAATACAGGGGTTAATGGCAGGATTCATGGCAGTGTGGAGGAATGGAGGGATCTTGGGGTTCATGTCCATAGATCCCTCAAAGTTGCTCATCCAATTGATAGGGTTGTTAGGAAGGTGTGTTGACTTTCATTGGCAGGGTAATTGAATTTAAGAGCTGTGAGGTTATGCTGTAGCTCTATAAAACCCTGTTGACTATACTTGGAATATTGTGTTCAGTTCTGGTCAACTCATTAAAAGAAGCATGTGCAATGTTTGGAGAGGGTTTAGAGGGGATTTGCCAGGATGCTGCCTGGACTGTGGGCAGGTGGGGTGGGGGTGTGGGGTTGGGGAGCGAGCAGGTCTTATGAGGAAAGGGTCAGGGAAGAGAAGGATGAAAGGTGACTTGATAGAGGTGTACAAGATGATGAGAGACACAGATAGAGTGGATAGTCAGAGACTTTTTTCCCAGGGCAGAGATGACTATCACCAGAAAGTGTAATATTAAGGTGACTGGAGGAAGGTATAGGGGAGACGTCAGAGGTAGGTTCTTTACACAGAAAGTGGGTGGATGCGTGGAATGCGCTGCCATCGGTGGTAGTCGAGTCAGATACATTAGGGACATTTAAGCGACTCTTGGATAGGCACATGGGTAATCGTACAATGTACGGTGTGCAGGTTAGTTTGATCTTAGAATAGGATAATATGTCGGCACAACGTCGTGGGCCGAAGGGACTGTACTGCGTTGTGCTATGCTCTGTGATGTACTAGCAGTTTAATGAAACCTCATACTGTGCAGCAAAAACGAGGAAGATTCTGTCTTAAATGAATGTCCAACATCATTAATCTCAGAAGGCTACTCTCTAAATTACAGGTCATAAACGCAGCATTTGTATAGTGCTGCCCTGTATATCTCCTTATATCGCATATAAAACATCACTGGCCAGTACCACTGTACTTCACACTTCAGTAGGCTTATACTACTTCAAGACTTCAATTTCAAACTGGAAACTGCGATAGTGTTTTCCTAAAGCTGTCATGCACTTCAGCCTCACTGTTCTTACCTTAAATATCTAGGGTTCTGTGTTCCTATCTGTTCTGCATCCAATACGTCCCACAGCGACCTGATTCCTTTCCAAGGGGGCTTGGGTCTGTCGAATCACTAGAAGGACCTCGCTCGCTATATTCTTCTGTTTTTAGGCGAACTGCTGAATATTTCTACTTCGTTCCAAGACCTTCTCAGGACTGAAAATAAAAGCTTCCTGAATTTAAATGTCAAAACAAAAGGTTTCTTTGAATCAGCCATGAGTCCCTCACCCGATCTGAAAACCGAATGGATTTCATAACTCTCTGAGAAATCTTTCAGTCCTGCGCCTGTTCGTAAATTGAGCGAATTCCATTAGCTTATCAAAACCTAACCCTTCCCTGGATAGGCTACAGAAATGCTTTTTAAAACAAATCACCATGCTAACAGAAATACTTACACGTTAGTTAATAACCTCACATACACAGAGAAACCAATCAGTGACTAACAGAGGTCCTGAAATCCACGATGCAGCAGCCAACATGAAATTTGTGCCGCAAACGTTTTTATTATCCGGCACGTGGGGAACAAGGAGTGCATTAGTCGCTCAAATATTCCGGTTAATCAAATACATTGGCTGACCAAGTATGCCTGTTGATCCAAGAATCCTTCTAATCAATATAAAAATATACACCAAGAAATAGGAACGCGAAGCATAAGGTATACATATCTGGGGTTATACTTTATTTACTGCATAAATCTCTTACATTATAATGCAGTATTACCTTCAGTAAAATTGTATCAGAGATAATGGGAACTGCAAATGGTGGAGAATCCGAGATAACAAGGTGTGGAGCTGGATGAACACAGCTTTTGTGCTCCTAAGATGCTGCTTGGCCTGCTGCGTTCATCCAGCCCCACACTTTGTTACCTTCAGTCAAACTCGCTTGCACCCGGTGGGGTTGATCACGAATAGGAAGTACATTTGGCATTTTCGAGGCATACGAATTTTATCGGTCAATCGAGAGCACCGTCATGAGATGCCGGTTAAAACGACATATGCCGGAAATATGAATCCAGTTGAAATCAGAGAAGGATAAATTGATTTTGGAATAAATTTTTGATAAATTTGGAAATGTGAGGGATACGCTTGACGTGTGGGATAGCAAGAGAAATCGGCGAGTTGACTGAAATGCACCTTTCTAACTGGAGATAGAGTATATAATTCAAATGAGTTTTGCTAACTGTTTATAGATCGGTTTGAGTTCAATCTGGATGACCCTGTGGCAACTTGTGCTTGTGTACTAGGATTCTAGTCAAGGAATTTGAAGAATTTACTGGCATGTTGCAAAGGAAGGTTTCAGTTTAGTGCAGAAAGTGAAATGTTACACGTGACAGGGGAAGTGCACAAGATCATTTTAACGAAATATTCAACCAAAATGAAGAGTTCAGACCAAGTAAATTGAGAAAAAGGGGATTTGTTTTCATTGGCAGCAGAGTCTACATCCAAAATCAACATCGGAAACATTTGCCAAAGCAGTCAAAGGTGAGATTCTGATAAGTATCCATATGCATTAAGGTATTGCTCTATGTAGACAATGCAGCATGAAAAGATTGTCAAAGTTCAATTAAATAATGACTTCCAAAATAAACGTTGAACCAAAGGTAAACATAAGACTGCTTTGCAGAAGAATATGCAAAAATCAGGAAGTTTGCAACTAAGTGTGTAGCTTTTTCAAATAATTATCACAGGAATTATAGTACCACCTCTTTTTATCCGACTGTGAAATCGTCCCATGATCCTATTTCACACGCTGTACGTTACACGTTGTCACGTTGAGATTATTTCAAGGTTGGCAAAAATCGCTTGCTGTGATGACGACACCTCCGCTCAGTTCGCAATAAACAACTGCACCTCCCAGTCGCAAACCATTTCCACTCCCCCTCCCATTCTCTTGATGACATGTCCATCATGGGCGTCCTGCAGTGCCACAATGATGCCACCCGAAGGTTGCAGGAACAGCAACTCATATTCCGCCTGGGAACCCTGCAGCCCAATGGTATCAATGTGGACTTCACCAGTTTCAAAATCTCCCCTTCCCCCACTGCATCCCTAAACCAGCCCAGTTCGTCCCCTCCCCCCACTGCACCACACAACCAGCCCAGCTCTTCCCCCCCACCCACTGCATCCCAAAACCAGTCCAACCTGTCTCTGCCTCCCTAACCGGTTCTTCCTCTCACCCATCCCTTCCTCCCACCCCAAGCCGCACCCCCAGCTACCTACTAACCTCATCCCACCTCCTTGACCTGTCCGTCTTCCCTGGACTGACCTATCCCCTCCCTACCTCCCCACCTATACTCTCTCCACCTATCTTCTTTACTCTCCATCTTCGGTCCGCCTCCCCCTCTCTCCCTATTTATTCCAGTTCCCTCTCCCCATCCCCCTCTCTGATGAAGGGTCTAGGCCCAAAACGTCAGCTTTTGTGGTCCTGAGATGCTGCTTGGCCTGCTGTGTTCATCCAGCCTCACATTTTATTATCTTGCTGTGATGACAGTTCGCTCCCGTAGTGAAACATAGCAGAACTTGTCAGTGAAGGAGAAACAGGAAGTCTGGTAAACAATATCTCTCCAAAAAACAGACCAATGATGATGGGAAGTGATAATGGGAACTGCAGATGCTGGAGAATCCGAGATAACAAAATGTAAAGCTGGATGAACACCGCAGGCCAAGCAGCATCTCAGGAGCACAAAAGCTGACGTTTCGGGCCTAGATCCTTCATCAGAAAAGGGGGATGGGGTGAGGGTTCTGGAATAAATAGGGAGAGAGGGGCAGGCGGACCGAAGATGGAGAGAAAACAAGATAGGTGGAGAGGAGAGTATAGGTGGGGAGGTAGGGAGGGGATAGGTCAGTCCAGGGAAGACGGACAGGTCAAGGAGTCGGGATGAGGTGGTAGGTAGGAAGTGGAGGTGTGGCTTGAGGTGGGAGGAAGGGATGGGTGAGAGGAAGAACAGGTTAGGGAAGCAGAGACAGGCTGGGCTGGTTTTGGGATGCAGTGGGTGGAGGGGAAGAGCTGGGCTGGTTGTGTGGTGCGGTGGGGGGAGGGGAAGAGCTGGGCTGGTTTTGGGATGCAGTGGGGAATGGGAAGGTTTTGAAGCTTGTGAAGTCCACATTGATACCATTGGGCTGCAGGGTTCCCAAGCAGAATATGAGTTGCTGTTCCTGCAACCTTCGGGAGGCATCATTGTGGCAGTGCAGGAGGCCCATGATGGACATGTCGTCTGAGGAATGGGAGGGGGAGTTGAAATGGTTCGCGACTGGGAGGTGCAGTTGTTTGTTGCGAACTGAGCGGAGGTGTTCTGCAAAGCGGTCCCCAAGCCTCCGCTTGGTTTCCCCAATGTAGAGGAAGCCACACCGGATGCAATGGATACAATATAACACATCACTTCCTACCTACCACCTCATCCAGCCTCCTTGACCTGTCCATCTTCCCTGGACTGACCTATCCCCTCCCTACCTCCTCACCTATACTCCCCTTTCCACCTATCTTCTTTTCTCTCCATCTTCGGTCCACCTCCCCCTCTCTCCCTATTTATTCCAGTTCTCTCTCCCCATCCTCCTCTCTGATGAAGGGTCTAGGCCCAAAACGTCCGCTTTTGTGCTCCTGAGATGCTGCTTGGCCTGCTGTGTTCATCCAGCTCCACACTTTATTATCAATGATGATGGGAATGCAGCTTTTGACGCATATTCTACTTCACTCTCTGTGTTTGGATAGTAAGTATTTTCTATGTGCATTTAGGTCAAAAGAAAACTTCTCAGTCAATTCATCCACTCTTCCAAAGTCAACAAGCATTCTCTCATCGAAGGATTCTCAAATTGTATGATAAAGGTACAGAGTTCTTTGTTGGTTGCTCACTCATTGGTAAGAGGTGAACGTTGTTTTAACCCAAGGATCACCACACTTCATGCAATTTATGAGCTTGAGAAGGAGAGCCCTTCATTTCAATCCCAGCCAGAACAGGAATTGAGCACAGTCTGTTTCGATTGCGCACGGTGGCTCAGTGGTTTGCTACTGCTGACTTACAGTGCGAGGGACGTGAGTTCGTTCCCAGCTTTGGGTGAATATCTGTGTGGCATTTACATATTCTCCCAATGATTTCATTGGTCACTGTTGAGTGATTTGGTTTCTACCCGCTGTCCAAACATGCATCATTGAGGTAGATTGGCCATGAAAATTCCCCACATAATGCCCAGTGATGTGCCTGGTTAAGTGGCTTATAGTTCTGGGTCTGGATGTGATGTCTTCCAAAGAATGATACAGACTCAATGAGCGGAACCACTTCTTTCTGCATTGTAGGGATTCTGCAATGTTGCAAGGCAGGCTTAAAGCCCAATCAGCTAACTGAACTCCATGAGGTAGTTTTTGTACAGTGCAGATATATGCATTAGAGTAAGTCATTCTATTTCTCTTCTTCTATGGACTGTGACCAACCAACTCAGGGCCAGTCCCTAGGGTAAAAAGACTCTCTGAAGGTGGCCATTCTACTCTTTGGTCTTGTAAGGTTGGGAACGTAGCATCCACTCAGCCTAGCACTTAACTTCAGCTACCCAAGCCATTAGTTACACTGAAATGATTACACTGATTACAGGAATATTGAAATCAGCTCTTTGAGATTTCTTTTCATATCTATTCTGCCTTAACACTCACCTCCAGATCCTATGGAGTGCATTCTAATTTTTGTTCGAATATTTCATGGGCACAGTCTTCCCCCCAGTAAACCCTGGAACTTCGGGCTAGTGTAGCAGACAGGACAACAGTCCATGGTTTCTTCTTTCATCTCTGCGCTAGTTGACTGTGAACCATGAAGCTGGTCACGCAGCCCTCTTCTCTCTTCGCTCCTTCATAAGTATACAGTTGAATTAGAGATCTACAGCAGAGAAAAGGGTACTTGCATCCATCATGTATTTGTCAGTAAAAAAACAACGACCTAACTGTTCAAATCCCATTACCCCATTACCCCACTTAGCAATGGAAGTATACATCTGAATACTTCTTCAATGTTAGGAGTGTTTCTGCCTCCACCATGCTGAGTTACTGATTCTCAATATCCTCTGGGTGAAAATACTTCTCTTCACATTCCCTGCAAACCTTCTGCCCCTTTCCTTAAATATGTGCTCCCAATCATTGATTCCTCCAAAGGGAAAAGTTTTCTTTTCTTTGTCGACCCGTCAATACCTTTAAAAATTTTGTACATCTCAGTTGGTTCCTTTTTAATCTCCTCTGCTCTGTTTATGTAAATGATTCGGATGTGAAGATAGAAGGTATGGTTAATTAGTTTTCAGATGACAGCAACACTGTTTGTGTAGTGGACTGTGAAGAAGCTTATCTCAAGCGTATAGGGGCATCTAAATCAAAGTGCAGTGGAGTGCAAAATGGAGGTTAATTTGGATAATTGTGAGGTGTTGCATTTTGATAAGGCATAACCAGGTAAGGACTAATAGGTCATGGTAGGGCCTAGGGTGTGTTGCTGTACAAGAGACCGAGGGCTGCAGATACATAGTTCCTTGAAAGTGGACTCGAAGGTAGACAGGTTGGTGAAGAAGGTGGTTGGCAAGCTTACCTTCATTGGTTCATGCATTGGGTGTAGGAGTTGGGATGACATTTGCTTCTGCACAGAAATTTCTTTGTTATTATATTGTTTCTTTTAACTTCCCGTTCCGAATTGCACGGTCTGCTCCTTTTCAGAGCTTGGTGAGAGAAGCTTTGAATTGCTCATATTTCCTTTTTTAATAAATAAATAAATAAAACACCAAAAAAATCCACAGAGTTGCCTGAACGAAGCTTTTGTGATTATCGATGGGTGGGTACAAAAAGGAGTGTATTTTCCTTACTAGTACAATAAATTAAACAAAGAATTGCAAATGCTGGAAATCTGGAACAAACAGCAGACATTGATGGAGAAAGTCAGCAGATCTGGCAATCTTCTGTGAGCAGAAAGTAGAGGGGATATTTCAAGTCCAGTCACCCTTCTTTCATACCCATACTCTTGGTTTCCAACCTATCTGCCAACAACTTTTATGATGTATTCTTTGACAATATTCCACACTATCCACACTTCCACCAATCTGCCTGTTGTCCTTAAATTTAGTAATCCACCCATCTACATTTTCATACGAGTCATTTATGTATAGCAGAGTTCTCAGTACAGATCCCTGCAGAAAAGCACTGGTCACAGACTCCAGCCTGAAAAACACCCTCCATAACTACCCTCTGCCTTCTATAGGCAAGCCAAATCTGAATCTAAGCAGGCATGTCATTGTAGATCCCACTCATCTTAATCTTCTGGATGAGCCTATCACAAGGGATCTTGTTGAAAGCCTTACCAAAATCCACATAGACCACAGCTATACCCTTATTGATCACCTTTGTTACCTCTTTGTAACATTTAATCAAGTTAATACATGTCCTGCGCCATTCATAACCAACCTTACCATCCCTAATTAGACCATGTATTTCCAAAAATGCACAAATTGTACCCCTAGGAATTCTCTCTAATAACTTCCCAACCACCGATGTGAGACTCATCAGTCTGCAGTTCCTAGGATTATCCTTATTTCCCTTCTTGTGAAGGAAAACAACATTAGCTACTCGCCAGTCCTCTGGGATCTATCCGGTAGCAAGTATTGGTACAAAGATCTTGGTGAAGCCCCCAACAATCCCCTGTCTTGCCTGCTCAAAGCCTGGGGTAGATACCATGGGGCCCTGGGGACTTATCCACCTTAATGTTCCTCAAGAGACGCAACATCTCTTCTTTCTTTATCTCAGAATGCCCTAACCTATTAGTATGTTGCACACTCATCTCGCAATACACCATGCTTTTCTCCTGTGTGAAGTGACAGTACCCATTCAGGACATTGCCCACATCCTGTACCTCTAAGCACAAGCTCTTTCCTTTGCCCTTGGGGTGATCCCAACTTCTCCCTTTTATCTTTTTATTTTTAATGTGTGACTTGGGATTCTCTTCTACCCAACTTGCCAAGTTTATTTCACAGCCCCTTCTTGCTCTCCGAATTCCCTGTTTGAGTTCTTTCATACTTGCTTTATATTCCTCATGTACCATGTTCAGTTCATGCTTGTTATATATGCTTCTTTTATTTTTTTCCCTTTTGACAAGTTTACAACCCCCTTTGTTATCCAAATGTCTGTTACCTTGCCGCCTGTGTCCTTCCTCCTTACTGGCCCTGAATTCTGATCAATAGGTCCTTAAATAACTCCCACTTGTCAAGTGTGGCCTTGCTGATAACAGCTCCTCCCAATTTACTCTCGTTAGCTTCTGCCTAATACTGGCGTAATTCACCTTCCCACCATGTCCTGACTTATCCTTAGTCATACCTATCTTAAAACGTAAGGAGTTCTGATCATTGTTTCCAAAATGTTCTCCCACTGAAATGTCGGCCCCCTGGCCAGACTCATTAGCCAATACAAATTCCAGTATGGCCCCTCCTCTAGTTGAACGATCCACATACTGCTTCAAGAAACCCTCTTGGATACACTTAACAAACTCTGCCCCGCCTAATCCTCATTGCTTTAAAGGAGTCCCAGTCAATGTTGGAGAAGTTAAAGTCACCCACTCTGGCAACTTTGCTGTTGTTCCATTTTTCTGTGAGTTGCCTATGTTATTTGTTCCTCAATATCTCGGTGACTGTTGGGGCTCTACAGTAGAATCCTATCAGAGACATAGCACCCATCTTATTTCTGATCTCTACCCACCTTACTTCAGTAAATAACCCCTCCAGCATATCCTCCCTGAGTGTAAATGCGATATTCTCACTCACAGTAATTGACCAACTCATCCCCTGACATTCACTGAATCACAGATGCATTAATTAATTCACAATATCTCTCCACTCCCATGCTAACTCACTCACTCACTTGCAGTCAATCACTCATTCCCTCTCTAATTCACTCACTCACCGGCGTTCTCTTACTCACTGGCACTCACCCACACATACACTCACTCAAACACCCACTCACTCCCTCTCTAAAGCCCAGTCACTGGAACTCTCATGCACTAATTGGCTCTGGTTTATTCATGCATTGACACATTCCTTCACTCACTCACTCATCACTGACACTCACATTGCTCACTTATTCACTCGCACCTTTTCACTGGCATTAACTCACCTTCACAATCACCATCCTGCTCACTCCCTCAATCAGCCCTTCACTCATCCACTCACTCCCACTGTCATCCACACACTCACTCACTAGTACACACTCACTCATTTACTAACTCACTCAGTCAGCCCTGACTTAACAACACTCACTCCCTGACACTCAAGCCCTCCCTCACTCACTCACAGGTCCTCATTCCCTCCCTCACTCATTCTCTCACTGATGCTAACTGACTGTCTCCCTCACTCCCTACTCACTGACACACACTCATGCCCTCACTAACTGGCACTTACTCCAACACTGGGGGAGTAATCGAGTTTAGATTTCTGTGGAATTTCAATGCGGTTTTGACCAAACTGGCACCACCTTCAGGTCAAACAGGCAACAGTGTAAGATAAAACAAAAGAATAAAATTCATCTGAGATGGCAAAACAGGGCAGGAAGACAGTGGCACAATGTTGTTTGTTTGATAGTTAAAGGAGGTCAAACAAGCAGTGCAGGAATCTCTTGAGTCTGTCTCAGTGAGATTGAATATCGCAGTCTGCATTGCTCACCATGAAAGACATTTACGCTATCGGTGCCCCACTGACAGAAAATAAAAATCCCCCTCCTCAACTTCATCTGAAATGGGAGACCCTGAGCTACAGTTTCTTATTTGAGGGCAAATCGTCTTCTTGGAATTAACCCTGTGAGATCCCAAAAAGATTGTTTAATGTTTGAATAGGATGGCCTCTAAACTCTAATGAATTCAGATGCTATTTAGCTATATTTCCACATAAAATAATCTCTTCTTCCCAATGATTATTCCAGCAAATCGTCTCTGAATTCCAGTGAATATAATCTTATCCTTCCCAAAGAAAGTAATCAAACCTGTGCTTAATAGTTTCAGTAATTCTATGGACGCTAGAATGCATTTTACTCACATTTAAAAGAAAGGGGACGGTGAGGAAAAGGAAATAAAATGAGGAAGCAGAAGATAGTGGATAAAATGCAAATATGAGAGATAAGAAAGTGATAGAGATAGCTAAGAAGGGGGTTGGGAAAATGTGTTTGGATGGGAATGGGGAAGGGATAGAAGATTATGTTAACCGAGAAAGAAAGTGAGAGAAAAAAGTCAGCATAATATTTCCGGAAGGAAAACAGAGCATGACTTCTGCACAGGAAGTGAAATTGAAAGAGAGAAGGTGACGCAGAGTTAAGCAATGAGAAGTAATCACGTTGTCCTTAATTTGAATCAAAACTAAGGACAACATCTGATGCGGTGTTCCAACATGTTTCATTTTGAAGAGTGAATAGGATACATTGCTCTTTTAGGCTTCCACTGCAGAGCAAATTTTGAAAGGTGAGTAGGTTAAGCCTAATAAAATTGAGGATCAGCGACATGTGTATGTGAGAGAGGGATCATAGTCAGACCAGACTGTTAAAGCGTAAAGTGACCCAGAACCCTGTGCTAATGAAAATACAGATGATATTTTTGCACATTGATGTTACTGGATCGCTCAAAAACACATTTCACACACTTGTTTCTTCATTTTAGAAAAAAGAGGAACCGTTTGCAAAGCTCAAGGTCGAGAACACACATCCAGTAAAGGTTCTTTATCAGGTTAAGCTAAGAACCACATTTTTCTCATGATTCTGTGTTTCACACATTGACCACATTCAACGCCAGTTACCGGCAAAACAGTGGACCTTGTTCTGGTGCAACCCTTATTTGGAAAAACAGACAGAAGAAATGATTGTTCAAAAGATAGATAGGATGCTTTAAACTGGACACCAAGATCTTAACACAAACAGCGGTTATGCATTGTTTGAAAGGAAATTGATTTAATCTCAGAAGGAATAAAGCAACCCAACCTGTTGATTCTAAGCAAAGACTGTCTCACTGAGAACACTGCAGTTGACTGGTTTCTTATCTGCAGATCTGAACCACAGCTCTCTTGCTGCCTAGAATAGCAGATGCTTCTTTAAAACAAGCTGTTTGCATTTAGCACAGGTAGTGGGCAACTTAAAATGCTCCAAATGTTTTGTAGGCAAATCGCTCTTTTGAAATATATTCCTTCTTTTGCACTCTCTAGATCTGTGTATAGTGCGCCTTCACAAGCAGCAATGAGATACTCCTCAAATCATAGAATTTACAGTTGCGTTGGTTTCAGGGATACATATTGAGGTTATGTTACTGTGAAAAACTCCTTGCTTGTCTTCAAATAGTGACCTTTAATACTCATCTAAAAGGGCAGACCGAGCCTTATTATATGACATTGTCTGAAAGATTGTGCCACTGACAGAACGTGTAAATACAACTCTATTTTCTGCCCAACTTCAGGAAGTGTAGCCGCAATGACCTGCGCCAAGTCACCCGAATGGTTAAGATGTTCGCCACATTGGGAGGCAATATTAAGAGGGGAAACGGAAAGGTGAGTGTATGTGATATTTCATCTCTGAAACTTATTCAACTCAAGCTGATGGCCTCGTGCTATGTATTCAAATGCCATGTAATATTTGGGGACCTGGGTTCAAGTCCCACTGTGGAATTTGTATTAAATTGTTTCTTTCAAAAATAACTCTGGAATTTAAAATCTGTTGTCTCCATTGTAAAATTTAAAACAAAAAAAATCCCCATTTGGTTCAATAATGCCCTCGAGGGAGGGAAACTGCCATCTTTATCTGTTCTGGCCGACATGTGCCTCCAGCCTCACAGCAACATGGTTCACTCCTACCTTCCCTTTCGATTTCCTGAGTCCTCTTGATTTTTAACACCAACATACAATCTCAAATCTAACTGACATGATTTTCAGGATGCATTTATTTCTGAGCTGTTTTTCCAATTGTCAGATGTTTAATATTTCCTGAGGCTCTAAATTTGTCTACATAGTCATACCTTCAACAATTCGCTCTTATATTCTACCTCGATGAATTAGGTATATTTGTCACTGACTAGACCAGCATTTATTGTCTATCACCAATTTCCCAGGGGGCTGTTAGGAGTCACATTTAATCAAAAAGTATTGTCCTTCCCTAAAGGGCATTAGTGAACCAGATGGGGTTAGTGTGGCAATCGACAATAATTTCAGTGTGAACTCTTAATTACAGGTGTTTTGTATTGAATTCAAATTCCACCATCTTCCATGGAATATTTCTTCCATATATAGGAGCGTTATCAGGTAAAACAAGACTCAAATCACAATCAAGAGTAAGAGGTGCCATCTTCAAGTTTAGAAATACAACAAAAGAGCTTATGTAGTGGATACTGAAGGCATGATCATGAAAGGAGATACTAAGGCAGGGAATATATTGGAATCCAGAGCCAACAGGCTACTGAGATCACTTTTTTTTTTGGTAACTGGAGGAATTTGCAGAGAGACAGAGAACCAATGTTCAAATGACGTTGAAATTAGACCAGAGATAATGGGAGCTGCAGATGCTGGAGAATCCGAGAAAACAAAGTGTCGAGCTGGATGAACACAGCAGGCCAAGCAGCATCCTAGGAGTGGGAAAGCTGATGTTTCGGGCCTAGGCCCTTCATCAGAAAGGGTCTAGGCCTGAAACGTCAGCTTTTGTGCTCCTGAGATGCTGCTTGGCCTGCTGTGTTCATCCAGCTCCACACTTTGTTATCTTGGAAATTAGATCACTTCAGATGAGGAGCTGTGCATCGAGAGGTCACCAGGTGAGGGTGTCAGCGAGGGCACAGTATGATCTGTCAACAGGCACTGCTGCAGTAAAAACTGGAATGTATCTTTCTCCTGGTTGTGGTTTTCTAATTTAGCATTTAGCATTCTTTCACATTAAACTATGCTCTGCTTTGACGTTTAGTTTTTAATTGTCACAGAGTAGAAGGTACATTTGGCTTGTTCGAACTGCATCACAAACTTACCCATTATATCCCACTGCAGCGACGCTGGGTCCTTCCTAATACGTTTTCTCCCACATCGTTTCGCATGGTCGGAAGCACAAGATCAATTGCATTCAATATTTCAGTCTGAGTCATTATTATAAGTTGCAAGTTTCTTAAACCCAATTAAACGTCCTTGTCAGTAACCAAAACAAAAGCTCAGCAAACCTGGCAGCTTCTGTGAGAGAAATTAGAGTTAACGTTTCAGGCCCAGTGACCTTCCTCAGAAAATCCTCGCGGCTTTTCGCCTTGCAATTTCTCACTCTTTATTTTTAGTCAGCTGTATTTCTGGAAGTTTAACTGAGTACATATTCTATAGCCAAGTACAAATTATGATTTGGTAAATCTGCTGTGCTCATATTCCTCGTTATATTTTCAACAACCTGCATTATGTTGCTACTATTTTCCTATTTACATATCGACAAAAACTATTACTTTTTTATGTATATATGTTCCAGTAACTCGAACCAAAAGAAAGAATGGAGGATTATAGAGATTTGAAACAAACAAAAACATAGAATGCTGGAGAAACTCAGCAGGTTTGGCAGCATTTGTGGAGAGGGAAACAGAATTAACATTTCCAATCCATTAACTGGTCAGATGTGATTAAGTCCAAAAGAATCGTCATTGGGCTCCCAGCATTAATTTTGTTTCTCTCTCCAAGGATCTTGCCAAGCTTACTGTGTTTCTCCAGCAATGTCCATTTTTGGTTCTTTCAAATCCCTTGCACTTTCTACTTTTGTTTGTTTAAGGCCCCCAACAGTTTCTGCTTTCGTTTGTTTCAGATCTCCAACAATTTCTAATTTTGTTTGTTCCAGATTTCTAGAAAGTTCTGTTTATTCCTATATCTTGTTTAACCTTAATCAATTCTCACTCTGCTATCTTTGACTGAACTCTGAAATACTCTATTTCTGAGGATCACTACTTTATTGGAACAACAAAATAAGTCACTTGCTTGAATCTCACGATGCCAGCCAATTCTCCGGATACTTTATTGAATGACCTGAAATTTATGAATGAGATACAATCAAGGTGAACTGTTTGATGATAATTTTGATAAATATAATTGTGGACTATCTTTTCCTACTTCCAAAATGGTGTTCTATCCACTTTGTGAACAATTTCTCAGTGTACTCCCATCGGCCACCCTTCACTCCTCACCATCTCTAGTGTCTTAGTGCAGGATCTGCCAAATAACACAGAATTCTGGGGCCCCAAATGTTGCAGAAAGTGCAGATGATTTATACATAAAGTGTACACCATTCTAGCGTGCCAATGTATATCATGATGGATTTTAATTTTGGATTCCCATTGTTGAAAACTTGTTCAATTCTTTGTCTATGTGAAAAAGCTTTTCAAGTGCAAATATTGCAAATTTTGATGTAAACTGTAGATGACACGTAAAGCAGGTGCTTGTAAAACAGATTGTAGCAGTTCTCAGGGTAGATCAAATGGTCAAGTGGAGCTTAATGAATAACAGTGCCAACGGGCTGATGTTGTATTGAATATGTGAGAGCTAAATCATACTTAGACATGGTAAATAGTGGAGAAATCCAGCAGGTTTGGGAGCATCTGTAGAGAATGAAAAATTAGATGAATGTTTTGGGCCCAACATTACCTCTTCTTGGGATTCACCTCATTAGATCTAGCATTTATGAACAATAATTATACTGAAATCAATATGCGAGGTTCTCGAAAAGTTTCTGTTCTTATCTCAGATTCCCAGCATTCACAATATTTCTATTTTGAAGTTCGCTGAATGGTACTGCTTTGATGGATCAAATTAATGGATAGATTCAACAATAGATCTCCCGTCAGATGTGTGCTTAACTTTGAAGGTGCAGTACAAGCTGATTGAAACAAAATAGGAGACGGGAGATTTGCATAGTAATGGTGAGAAAACATGCACATGGGCAGCACTGTGTCTCAGCGGTTAGCAATACTGCCTCACAGTATCAGTGATCCGGATTTGATTGCAGCATCAGGACACTGTCTGTGTGGAATTTGTAATTCTATTCATGTCGGCATAGGTTTCCTCCACAGTCCAAAGATAGGCAATGTTGGTGGATTGGCCATGCTAAATTGTTCATAGTGTCTAGGGATGTGTATATTAAGTGGATCAGGTAATGTGCAGCAGAGGCTTGGGTGGGGTGCTCTTCAAAGGATTGGTAAGTACTCGATGGTCCAGAAGGTTTTACTCTGCACTGTAGGAATTCTGAATAGTCTTCATTTTACTTGTTATGTCAGTCTATTTGAGGTCTTTATCACTTTCCATGTTCATATTGTTTCCAGGATCAATGAGTATCTGCGTTGCCTCAATAGATAATTGCCTCATACATAGAGACAAAAACAAGTTGAAAACAACAGAACCAGAATCTTAAAAGAATTCAGCTGTTCCAAGAGATCACTGCAAGAGACATCACTCCTGGAGAAATGCAACTCTTCATTTATGTAGCGTTGCTCCTTTCTCATTTTGAAAGTAAGTGTTTTCACTGTGTTGAACAAAAACGAAAAAAAATTAATTGCTGTGAGTTTCCAAAAGTCATTCATTTTCTGATGATATTAGAAACAAAGCATTCTCTTTCGTTCGCTTGTTATTTTTGTGTGTTTTGTGTATTATGTAAGTCTTGAAGTAGAGGAGATTGCTCAATTATTGCATGAGGAAATCTACAAAACTATTATGCCATTGTTTATAAAATATAGGAGAAGAATTAAGCCACTCTGGTCTTCAAGTATGTTCCGTCATTCACTCATGGCTAATAAGTTTCTCAATCCTATCCTGTTGCTCTCATTCAGAAATTTGATCCGCTTATTAATCAAAAGCAGATCTTTCTCTGTCTTAAATACATGCAATAAATTGCCCTCCACAGTCTTCTTTGGCAATCACTTCCACAGATTCACCATCCAATGGCTGAAAAATCTGCCCCTCAACTCTCAACTCATTTTGAAAGGATTGTCCCTTCACTCTGAGATAGTGCCTTCAGGTTCTAGTCTTTCCTTCTAGTTGAAATATCTTCTCCACGCCCACTCCATCCATTCTCTCAATATTCTCTAAGTTTCGAGCAGATGCACCCCCCTTCCATCCTTCTAAATATAGACTCAGACTCTCCAACCACTCCTCATATGACAAACCGTTCATCCTCAGAATCATTCTTGAAAACCTCCTTTAGACCCCCTCAAAGGCCAGTAGAATATTCCTTAGATACAGGGTCCAAAACTGCTCATAATATGCCTAATACAGTCTGACTAGAGCCTTCACCTCTGCAGCATTATAACTATCAAACAAATAAGCAGTAGTAAATATTCAATGAGATCAGCTCTGTCTATTAGAATCTAAGTAAGGTTATTCAAGCTCTCGAAACAGATATTGTAAGAGCAGGAAACTAAGCCATTCAGTCCATCATTGACTCTATTTCAGAAAGTATCTATTGGAACTAAGTCTTCGTTCTCCTGGGCTTGCTGTTAGCCATCCCTTTGTCTGTTGAACTGTCTTTAAGTCTCTCAGGGATCCATCTCCACCTATTCACTCACCCTAAACATCCCTGTCTTCAGCACACATACCACCTTTTCCCAGAAGAAACTCTGGAACTGAAACATTAACTCTGAGTTCTCAGCCCCCTCTCTCTTTTTTACAGATGCTGCCAGATCGGCTGAGTTTCTCCAGCGAGTTTCTTTTCCAACCATGGAAGTTAATCGCTTTCTCTACATCTGTTATCTGTCTGGGATGGGGGAGAGAGTGTTTGTATTTTGGTGATATTTTAGTATTTTAGTAGAGCATAATTGTGGAATGATGGGTGGGAAATGATCTTGAATGTTGAGTATAAGGTGGGAAAAGGTGGAGTTGGCAATTTTGTTCGGAAGATTAAAAAGGAAACATACTGTTTCAAAGACTGTAGACACTGAGCTTCAGAGGGATTTGTGCTTCCAGGTTCACCAATTACAAAAGGTTAATATACAGTTTGATAGATCAGTTGGGTAAACCAATAAAATAATGTCATGGCAATGCTAGCGAATTTGAATACTTAAGTCGGGAAGATTCGCTTCAGTTACAGAGCGCAAGGGTTTCACTGCATCTAGTTAATTTCTCTCCCTATTGAAGGAGGATGTAACTGTGTTGGGAGAATTCTACCGGAAGGTTGTCTAGACCAATACTTGTAAGATGCAGCTTATCTGATGAGGAACGCTGGGTTTGCGTCTGCTGAAGTTTATCAAATCAACTAAGCTCAGACGCAAGAAAGGAAGTTGTTCTATTTTGTAGGAGAATCTAAAACCACCGTCTCAAATTAAGGAGATGCTCACTTTAACAGAAAGGAGGATTTTTCTCGCATAATCTTTGGATATCACTTTCCCAATGTTGGGAGGAAACAGCAGCTTTAGAATAATTTCATGGTGGAAGTAAATTATAGAGCCATAAATGCATAGAATATGATCCTTCTGAATTGACTCGTCTGTCACACGTTTTCCTGAACTGACGTATCCCCCTTTGCTTGACTTTGGGTCACATCGCTCTAACTTTTTCTCATCCGTGTTCCTGTCCAAATGTCCGTTAAGTATTTTAAATGTGCCCGCCCCTACCACTTCCTCTGACAGCTCCTTCCACGTACACACAACGCTCTGTGTGGAACAGATTGCCCTCGGTAACTTCTCAGCATCTTACCTGTCTCACCTTAAACCCTTCCTCTCCCCTACCCCAGTGAAAAGACCATCAGACTGTAAATCTGATCATTCCAAGTCGTTCCTGGCCTGTTTTGATTCATATTCTACATTTCACACCTACAAAGTGGACCAATCACAAACGGCATCTCAAGTGATTCAACTGCGTTACCTGTGCCCCTCATGATTTTATAAAGATTGTTATGGCGCAAGCTGGTGAAAAGTCATGGGGTCGTATGAAATAATCAAACTATTTCATTGACTTCACAGTTCAAAACAGTCTAACTCTCGATCTTGATGACAATATCGTCCAACTGGACATGGCCCACGACTCAGCGGCTTATATGTTCACACAAAGCCCTGAGGCTGATCAGGCAGCATCCGCCTACATTAGGCAGGAATGGGCTCACAGAAAAGATTTCCTCGAAATTTGGGACCAGGCAGATAGACGCGTGAGGCAGCTCTCCAAGGTCCCACTTGGACTGCGAAAGGAACACATCATGGCGATTCACGCTTACACCCAAGAGTCAGCATTGTACAAGGAGTTTAATGCAGCGACCAGGCAGTATGGCACTAATGATACTGTCTATCAGCAGAAGTTCCATTTCAAAAGTTTCCATTACCTCCTCTCCATCGCCTTGGGCAAGTTAAAGAGGAAGACTCACAAAACATTCCGAGGTGTTCCCATAGAGCTGGGGGCAACGAAGGGGGCTTTTGTCCGGCTGGGACAGTTCTCATCCACATCTTTGGATCGGTCAGTTGCAATGGGATTCATGGCCGCAGATTCGAACAGAAGCACGTTGCTTGAGATAGAAACCAAGCTGGGTGTTCTCATCAGTCAATTTGCAGTCACACGCTCTGAATACGAAGTCCTGGTCCCACCCATTGAAGTTTTTGAGGTCATCGATGAGCCCAATGTTGGAGGGAACGAGGAAAATAACTTGGTCACAATTCAACTAGCTGTGAAAGGGTGCCAGGGAGCCTCAGTATCTGTCGACACCTCAAATGGTTCTTTCAGAGTGAAAAGGGTCAACGAAGCATCCCCCAACCATTGCACTTTGACGGACAGTGAGAATTTTTGCGAGGCCAGCAACAAATACACAGAGTCCTGCAGTGCAGATAACATTTAGGAATGATCATTGATACTTGCTCAGAGTTTGCTAACATTTGCTTGAGAATTTTAGAAAACCACGTGTTAATTGATAGGCTGGGTATGCCATTTTATTGTGGAGGAGTCATAGAGACATATAGCTAAGAAACCGACCCTTCAGTATAACTCGGCCATGCCATCCAGGTTTTCTAAGTTGAAACAAAACCAGAAATGTTTGGAAAAGCTTGGAGTGACTGGCAGCATCTGTGGACAGAAATCGGAGTTAACCTTTTGGGTCCAATGATCCTCCCTCAGAACTAATAACATCCAGGAAAAAGTTGGCTTTTATGCATAAGATAAAGTGAGAAACGCGATAAGGAGCAAATGATAGGTGGAGGTAGAACCCAAAGAGAGAAAAGAAACATTGGGCACACAACAGAGTGGATAATGATCTGACCAGCGAAATGATTCATGGGGACTCTGAGCGCTAACAGTCTCATTGGCCTGTGTTTGGCCCATGTCCTCTCAAACCGTTCCTATTCTTATATCCATCCAAACGTCTTTTAAATCTTGTAAATGTACCAGTCTACGCCCCTTCTGGCAACAAAAAATCGTGGGGGTGGTGTTGGGAATGAACTATGGATGCGGGAGATCAGAAACAAAGAGACACAGAACAAAAACAGGAATTGCCGGAAAAGCCCAGCAGGTTTGGAAGCATCTTTTTAGAAAAATCAGAGTTAATGCTTTGGGTCACGCGGCCCTTCTGCAGTACCCAGAACATTCTGAGGAAGGATCACTGGACCTGAACCATTAACTCTGATTTTCTTCACAAATGCTACCAGACCTGTTGAGTTTTTCCAGCAACTTCTGTTCTTATTCCTGATTTACAGCATCCACAGTTCTTCCATTTCTTTGAAAGAGAATCGGAAATTGTTTTTAAGTGCTGAGGCTCCTCAGTTTCCAATGATTTCTATTCACCCCACACAACACCCGTCATCAATCTCCAGGAGAGCCTGGCTATCTGAATTCCTGGTTGGATTGTCAGCGTTTAAAAAGAGATTGGAACTGGAGGAAGAGTGAGTCTTCATGATGTGAAGTTACTGTCATCGATGATGTGTGGAGGTTGGACTACAGGGAAGGGAAAGGTTGAGCGAGAACAGAAAGCAAAACAGTGTTACATTTCAAAGGAGTCAGTGTAAATCACTGGGCAAAATGGATTCCAAATACTTGAGACTTCCATTCCAGACCATCAGACCGTAAATCTGATCATTCCAAGTCTTTCCTGGCCTGTTTTGATTCATATTCTACATTTCACATCTACAAAGTGGACCAATCACAGACTGCATCTCAAGTGACTTTGGAGGAAAGTGGAACATTTCGCTCTTTCAAGACAATCTTTCTTGTTGTTGGAAATATAGTCAAAAATTTTACACCAAAAAATAACTGTTCAAACCCAACAGTTTTCCAATAGGAGGAAGATATTGTGCCAATTGGGTGATGTTTACCTTGATAAAAATCTGCATTCTTTCTGGAACCTAGATCCTGGAATCAGAGATTAAAACAGTGCAGTTTCAGGGACGGAAGACGGAACCATGAACCATGAGCTACAACACAAGGCTCCCTGATTGGTATTGGTTGTGACAGGTCAAATGCAGGGCCAGAAAGGAGAAAAAAATAAAAACGATGGCTGTTGACAGTGTAGAGGCAGCAGCTGGATGGTAGAAGAGAATGAACATGGCAGTAAACTGTGACAATCAAGGTACGGGGTAAATTCCTGAGTGAGATCAGTCTCAGTGGGGCTGACGGCAGTCAGAGCGGGACTGAGGTCACTCAAAATGGGACTGAGGACAGTCAGAGCGGGACTGAGATTACTCTGAGCATGACCAAGGACAATCAGTCATCAAAATGAGACTGAGGACGCTCATTGTCAAACTAGTGGCAGTCAGAGTGGTATGAGCTTATTCAGAAGGGGGCTGAGGTCAGTCAGGCTGAGACTAAGGCCGCCAGAGCGGGACTGATGACAGCCAGAGTGGGTCTGCGGTCAGTCAGAGCGGGACTGATGACAGCCAGAGGGGGCCTGAGATCAGTCAGGCTGAGACTGATGACAGCCAGAGTGGGTCTGCGGTCAATCAGAGTGGGACTGATGACAGCCAGAGTGGGCCTGCGGTCAGTCAGAGCGGGACTGATGACAGACGGAGTGGGCCTGCGGTCAGTCAGAGCGGGACTGATGACAGCCAGAGTGGGCCTGCGATCAGTCAGAGCAGGACTCATGACAGCCAGAGGGGGCCTGCGGCCAGTCAGAGCGGGACTGATGACAGTCAGAGTGGGCCTGCGGCCAGTCAGAGCGGGACTGATGACAGTCAGAGGGGGCCTGCGGCCAGTCAGAGCGGGACTGATGACAGTCAGAGGGGGCCTGCGGCCAGTCAGAGCGGGACTGATGACAGCCAGAGGGGGCCTGCGATCAGTCAGAGCAGGACTCATGACAGCCAGAGTGGGCCTGCGGTCAGTCAGAGCAGGACTCATGACAGCCAGAGTGGGCCTGCGGCCAGTCAGAGCAGGACTCATGACAGCCAGAGGGGGCCTGCGGCCAGTCAGAGCAGGACTCATGACAGCCAGAGTGGGCCTGCGGCCAGTCAGAGCAGGACTCATGACAGCCAGAGGGGGCCTGCGGCCAGTCAGAGCAGGACTCATGACAGCCAGAGGGGGCCTGCGATCAGTCAGAGCAGGACTCATGACAGCCAGAGTGGGCCTGAGGTCAGTCAGAGCAGGACTGATGACAGCCAGAGGGGGCCTGCGATCAGTCAGAGCAGGACTCATGACAGCCAGAGTGGGCCTGCGGTCAGTCAGAGCGGGACTGATGACAGTCAGAGTGGGCCTGCGGTCAGTCAGAGCGGGACTGATGACAGACGGAGTGGGCCTGCGGTCAGTCAGAGCGGGACTGATGACAGCCAGAGGGGGCCTGCGGTCAGTCAGAGCAGGACTCATGACAGCCAGAGTGGGCCTGTGGTCAGTCAGAGCGGGACTGATGACAGCCAGAGGGGGCCTGCGGTCAGTCAGAGCGGGACTGATGACAGCCAGAGGGGGCCTGCGGTCAGTCAGAGCAGGACTCATGACAGCCAGAGGGGGCCTGCGGTCAGTCAGAGCGGGACTGATGACAGTCAGAGTGGGCCTGCGGTCAGTCAGAGCAGGACTCATGACAGCCAGAGTGGGCCTGCGGTCAGTCAGAGCAGGACTCATGACAGCCAGAGGGGGCCTGCGGTCAGTCAGAGCAGGACTGATGACAGTCAGAGTGGGCCTGCGGTCAGTCAGAGCAGGACTCATGACAGCCAGAGTGGGCCTGCGGTCAGTCAGAGCAGGACTCATGACAGCCAGAGGGGGCCTGCGATCAGTCAGAGCAGGACTCATGACAGCCAGAGGGGGCCTGCGGTCAGTCAGAGCGGGACTGATGACAGCCAGAGTGGGCCTGAGGTCAGTCAGAGCAGGACTGATGACAGCCAGAGTGGGCCTGCGGTCAGTCAGAGCGGGACTCATGACAGCCAGAGTGGGCCTGCGGTCAGTCAGAGCAGGACTCATGACAGCCAGAGGGGGCCTGCGGCCAGTCAGAGCAGGACTCATGACAGCCAGAGTGGGCCTGCGGTCAGTCAGAGCAGGACTCATGACAGCCAGAGGGGGCCTGCGGTCAGTCAGAGCGGGACTGATGACAGTCAGAGGGGGCCTGCGGCCAGTCAGAGCGGGACTGATGACAGTCAGAGTGGGCCTGAGGTCAGTCAGAGCAGGACTGATGACAGCCAGAGTGGGCCTGAGGTCAGTCAGAGCGGGACTGATGACAGCCAGAGTGGGCCTGCGGTCAGTCAGAGCGGGACTGATGACAGCCAGAGTGGGCCTGCGGTCAGTCAGAGCGGGACTGATGACAGACGGAGTGGGCCTGCGGTCAGTCAGAGCGGGACTGATGACAGCCAGAGGGGGCCTGAGGTCAGTCAGAGCAGGACTCATGACAGCCAGAGGGGGCCTGCGGCCAGTCAGAGCAGGACTCATGACAGCCAGAGGGGGCCTGCGGTCAGTCAGAGCCACACTGATGACAGCCAGAGTGGGCCTGCGGTCAGTCAGAGCAGGACTCATGACAGCCAGAATGGGCCTGTGGTCAGTCAGAGCAGGACTCATGACAGCCAGAGGGGGCCTGCGGTCAGTCAGAGCAGGACTCATGACAGCCAGAGTGGGCCTGCGGTCAGTCAGAGCGGGACTCATGACAGCCAGAGTGGGCCTGCGGTCAGTCAGAGCGGGACTGATGACAGCCAGAGTGGGCCTGCGGTCAGTCAGAGCAGGACTCATGACAGCCAGAGGGGGCCTGCGGCCAGTCAGAGCAGGACTCATGACAGCCAGAGGGGGCCTGCGGTCAGTCAGAGCAGGACTCATGACAGCCAGAGTGGGCCTGCGGTCAGTCAGAGCAGGACTCATGACAGCCAGAGTGGGCCTGTGGTCAGTCAGAGCAGGACTCATGACAGTCAGAGTGGGCCTGCGATCAGTCAGAGCAGGACTCATGACAGCCAGAGGGGGCCTGCGGTCAGTCAGAGCGGGACTGATGACAGCCAGAGGGGGCCTGCGGTCAGTCAGAGCGGGACTGATGACAGCCAGAGTGGGCCTGCGGTCAGTCAGAGCAGGACTGATGACAGCCAGAGGGGGCCTGCGATCAGTCAGAGCAGGACTCATGACAGCCAGAGTGGGCCTGCGGTCAGTCAGAGCGGGACTGATGACAGCCAGAGTGGGCCTGCGGTCAGTCAGAGCAGGACTGATGACAGCCAGAGGGGGCCTGCGATCAGTCAGAGCAGGACTCATGACAGCCAGAGTGGGCCTGCGGTCAGTCAGAGCGGGACTGATGACAGCCAGAGTGGGCCTGCGGTCAGTCAGAGCAGGACTGATGACAGCCAGAGGGGGCCTGCGATCAGTCAGAGCAGGACTCATGACAGCCAGAGTGGGCCTGCGGTCAGTCAGAGCGGGACTGATGACAGCCAGAGGGGGCCTGCGGTCAGTCAGAGCGGGACTGATGACAGTCAGAGTGGGCCTGCGGCCAGTCAGAGCGGGACTGATGACAGCCAGAGTGGGCCTGAGGTCAGTCAGAGCAGGACTCATGACAGCCAGAGGGGGCCTGCGGTCAGTCAGAGCAGGACTCATGACAGCCAGAGTGGGCCTGCGGCCAGTCAGAGCGGGACTGATGACAGTCAGAGTGGGCCTGTGGTCAGTCAGAGCGGGACTGATGACAACCAGAGTGGGCCTGCGGTCAGTCTTTAAATTCCCTAGCAACAGCCGTGGCATTTGATTGGCTTTCACCAAATGTCTCTAAGGGTGTTCTGTATGGCTTTCGATCATAGAATCCTTATTGTGTGGAAGAATGGTATTTAGCCCATCGATTCCACACTGCATCCCATCCGGCCCCAATGCTGTAACCCTCCATTCTCTATTACAATTCCAATTAACCTTCACATCCCTGAACACTACGGGCAATTTAGCGAGTCCTATCAACTTAACCTGCACATCTTTGGACTGCGTGAGAAAACTGGAGCACCCAGAGGAAACCCCCACAGACACAGGAAGAATGTGCAAATTCCATGCAAGCAGCACCTCGCCACCCCGACCCCCCCACCCCCCCCCCCCCACACACACACACACACACACACACACACACACACACACACACACACACACAGGCTGGAATCGAAACCATTGTTCGGAAGAATACATTTTGAAATAGAGTCAATGATCAACCGAATTGCTTAGCTTCCTGCTCTTACAATATCTGCCCTGACTTAAATAGACTTGCTCCGAATCTAATAGGAGGAGCTAAGCTGGTTGAATGGTTGCCACCATTTGTTCCTGTAATAGATTTGTACTGCTGAGGCGAGATAAGGCTCTTTTCAAATTGCATTTGGAATGCTCTGAGCAGTTTTGGACCTCGTATCTAAGAGAGGTTGGATTCTTTTAAGATTCTGGTTCTATTGTTTACCCAGTTTTTTGTCTGTCTGTGCAAGGGAATTATCCATTGAGGCAACATATAAGCATAGCACTCAATGATCCTGAAACCAATATGAACAAGAACATGGAGAATAATCAGAACTTGGAATAGACAGTTGAAAGTTTAAAGAGAAAACTCATGTTTTTACTGACTGTGTAAAAGGTCCTTTCAGAATGTCTGCAGTGTGGGAAGATGCATTGTACCTTGACCCACCCTAATACAAAACCACAGCTAATCCATGTAGTCTGCACATCTTTAGATTTTGGGAGGAAATTAGATCATTCAGTGGAAACTCATGCAGACATGGGAAGAACTTGCAAACTCTGCACAGTCACTAGTCGCTGCGATCAAACTGGGGATTTGAGGCAGCAGCTCTAATGACTGAGTCAGTGCGATAATCACATGTTTTGCTTCTCATATTACACGCAAACCTCTGCTCTCCATTTTGTTTTAATCAGTCAGGCCTGCACATTCAAAAGTATGTGCACATCTAAAGGAAGATCTATCACAGAACCATACTGTATAGAAAAGACCTTTCAGTTCATCAGGTCTTTACTGCAAAATTAAAACCTGTGAGTTAATTCTATCCTTCAAAGCTTTGCCACTGAGCTCTGGAAGTAGCTAAAATGTTACAGATGCTGGAAATCTAAAATTAAAAAAAGTGCTGAGAACCTCTGTGAAGAGAGAAACACAGTTAATGTTTCGAGTTCAGCTTGTCACTTCCTCAGAACTGAAACAAACAAAAGCAGAAATTGCTAGCAATTAAAAATTGCTGAGGTAGTTCCCAAGAAGAATCAATGTTGGATCCAAAACATTCATTCTTTTTTCTATCTCCAAAGATGCTGCCAGACCTGATGGGTTTCTCCACCATTCGCTGTTCCTATGTACCATTCAGTTGTCACCCATTCCACACAACTTCAATCACTTGACACTGTTTTGCATTAAGTTCCAATAGGCCTCTCGAAGTGCCATGAAAGCTGTTAGTATCTTTTATACAAGTCTCCTGACTTATGTGTCACCTCTGTGCTTTTGAATTATTCCCCTACAAGTTCATGAAAACGATTTTCAATCATCACATGACCAGATGCCATTTACTGTAAGGATTTACACATTGGAAAGATTTATCAGACAGATAGAGAATTGAAGAATTTCGTTAAGATGGAACTCCAAAGCTAAAAAAAAACCCACATGATATACATTGCCATTGAGAGAACTGTGTATAGTTTACATATAAATCATCAGCATTTTCAGCCGCATTTGGGATTGTGGGATTCTTTGTTAATTCGTAGATCCTGTGGTAAGACACATAGGTGGTGAGGGCTGATGGTGTTGGTGCATGGAGATATTGGTCATAAATTGGAAAAGGAAATTACGTTTATTCAAATTGTCATCAAACAGTGATTGATCTCCGGTTATATCTCATCGATAAGCTCCAGGCCATCGAATAAAATTTAAGTGAATTGCATGACTGTATGAGATAAAAGCAAGTGTCTTGTTATATTATGCCAATAAAGGCACCAAACCTCAAAACCAGAGCATTTCTCAGTTCAGTTAAAGAGAGCAGGTCAAGAATTGACCAAGAGTAAACAAGCTATAGGAATTAACAGAACTGGTTGGAAATCTGAAACAAAGAAAAATAGAAATTGTTGCAGATCTGAAACAAACAGAAGGAAAAAGTACTGGAAGTACAAAAGAACCAGAAAGAGAAATTGCCGGAGAAACACAGCAGGCCTGTGAGGATCCTTGGAGAAGGGAACAAAGTCAATTATTTGAGTCCACTGACCCTTCTTCAGCACTTAATCATTTCTCACCGATCAACGGACTGGAAAAAATAACTCTGTTTCTCTTTCCACAACTGCTGCCAAACCTGCTGAGCTTCCCCAGCATTCTGAATTGTTGCTTGTTCCAGATCTCCACCATCCTCAGTTTTTTGAGAGATAGTAGGAACTGCAGGTGCTGGCAAATCTGAGATAACAAGGTGTGGGGCTGGGTGAACACAGCTTTCCTGCTCCTCTGATGCTGCTTGGCCTGTTGTATTTGTCCAGCTCTACACCTTGTTATCCTCAGATCTTTGTTTTGATTTAAGATACAGATACTTTTGAACATTAGAAAAAAAATTATGAAGGTTTTTAGATATGTAAATTGGAAGATATTACCAAAATAGCATAGGCTGTTGAACATGCAATGGAAAATATGAAATAGGAGATTCACTGAAGCATACGTTGCATCTGGCTGTAGAATAGAGCTTTTTCAGTCAAGCTTTTTGAAGAGGCAGGGTGATGGCATGGTGATATTATTGCTGGACTGTTAAAGCAGAGACCCAGATAATTATCTTGACACCTCAGTTCAAATCCTGCCATGGCAGATGCTGGAGTTTGAATTCAATCAAATATCTGAAATTAAGCATCCAATAATGGCTATGAACCTATGTCAGAAAAAACCCATTTGGCTCACGAATGCCCTTTAGGGAAGGAAACTGTCATCCTTACCTGGTCTGGCCTACATGTGACTCTAGGCCCCTCGCAATGTGGTTGACTCTTAACTGCCCTGTGGTCAACATGGGGTGGGCAATGAACATTGCCTGGTCACTGACACCCTCATCCCATGAATGCTTGTTTTAAAACAATCACCAAAAGATAAATAGTGAGAAGCCACAAAACAAAGTGCCACAAAGATTGGGTTTAAAAAAATTGCAATTTATATTAATTGCTTAGGTTGAAATGCTGACGCGATGGATCTAGTGTTGCTGACCATATGAAATCATGTGGGAAAATATATTCGGAATAAGCCAATGTCGCAGTAGTGGGATATAACAGACAGGCTTGTCAATACAGTGTGAAGGCATTCACTGTGTGGGCATTACAAACTAAACATCAAAGCAAAGCATAGTTTAATATGATATAACGCTAAATGTGCAGACACACAGCCAAGGGATTACAATGGCTCAAGGAGACGGCTCACCAGCAACCTCTCAAGGGGCATCAAAATAAGAGCAATGATTGCTGGTGCAGCCAGAAACACCCACATCCCTACATAAATTATGCATATATTTTTAAGTTTGATCTGGTTTCCTTCTATACGAATTACACACGAAGGAAAAGAAAAATATATATTTCAACTTTTTGTTGCAGCAGCTCCTGTTGACTGATCATCCTCCATGCTCGTTGGTTCCCTCATCTAGCGACCTCCAGGCACACGTGTGGGCACATTTCTCCAGTCATCAAAAGAAGTGATTTCAGTGCTCTTTCAGTTGTGGATTCCTAGTGATCCACCGCATTATTATCCCCGCATTCATGTTCATCCCTTCAATATCCACTCCCTAAGGTTTATTGTCGATCTGTTAACGTGAAGATTAGTCTATTCTTTACTGTGAACAGTGGTCTAATTCTATCTGATAAGGCTCCTGTATATTGGCTTTGAAGGTTTAGTGGCTTGAACTCTCCTGTGAATCTCTGTCTAATGGTAATATCTAGTCTCTTGATCCAGAGTCTACAGTAATCCCCTTGTAGTTTGGGTTCATTTTCCACCATGGAAGATGGCAGAATTTGAATTCAAGAATAAAAAAATACAGACTGAAGAGTCTACTGTGAACTCATTGTCGATTGTCAGGAAAACCCCATTTGGTTCACTAGTGTATCTTAGGAAGGAAACTATTGTCTGGTCTGCATGTGATCCACAGCAATGTATTTGACTCCTATCTGCCCCCTGGGCAATTGATGATGAGCAACAAATGCTGATCTAACCAATGACAACTACGGCTAATTAATATAAATTGAAGATAAAAGTGATTTTCTGAACGGATGGCTATTTGGACATGCTTCGAGCATCACGACACAGTAAATGTAGGAGGACAGGAAGAGCAGCTCAGAAATATAAATATCATGCAAGACAGATTTAAGGTGATATGTCAGTGTTAAAGGTCAAGAGGACTCGGGAAATCCAAAGGCAGGTAAGGTGTGAGTCTAGAGGCACATGTAAGCCAAACCAGGGCAAGATGGTGGCTTCCCTCCCAAAAGGGCCTCCGTTAACTGGATGGGCTTTCTCATTCATTTGACCGTTGAGACATCAGACTCTGATTTCCAGGCTTTCTCTTTTTCTGAAAGAGCGCATTCAATTTCCAAAAGTGGGATTTGAGCCCAGGTCCCCACACATTACATGAATACAGCAAGCCATAATAGCACTTGGCCATCATTTTCAGAGTTGGGTCAGCATCAGAGATGAAACACTACATCTACTCACCACTCCATTTCCCTACCCAACATTGTCTCCTTAAAGTAACGGTGATGCATGCAATTGGGCAAGCGACTGTACACATCTTAACCATGCTCAGTGTTCTGGTGCAGTCTTTACCTTGAAATGGCACTTTCTGAAGGGCAGCAGAAAATAGGAGCTGCATTTAGATGTCCTGTAGGGGGCACAATCTTTGAGCTGATATCAGAAAATAAGTCTCAGGATCTGTTCTTTCAGTTGAGCATTCAATGTCACCACCAATATTGTGAAGACAGGTAAGGAATTCCTCACAGTACTGTAGCCTGACTATGTAGCCCTGAAACCAACCAACTGAAAGTTACTGCAGAGATAATAGGAACTGCAGATGCTGGAGAATCTGAGATAACAAGGTGTGGAGCTGGATGAACACAGCAGGACAAGCAGCATCAGAGGGGCAGGAAGGCTGACGTTTTGGGCCTAGACCCTACCTCAGAAGGGACTTCATTTTCTGAAGAAGGGTCCAGGCCCGAAACGTCAGCCTTCCTGCTCCTCCGATGCTACCTGGCCTGCTGTTTTCATCCAGCTCTACACCTTGTTATCAACTGAGAGATACATGAATTGTGGATTATCTCATTGATGCTTGTGAATATTTTCTGTAGACAGATTGAGTGTTGAGGGCTATAAGCTGTAAAAAGAATGAATATATTTCCAAGGACCAATTTTTCTCTGAAGCTTTTGGAACATTTAAGATTGTTCACTATTTGCAGTAAATGCAAACCGTTTCTTGCTTTCAAGAAGCGTCTGCTGGTCAAGATAGTAAGAGAGCTGTGGTACAGATCTAAAGATAATAAACTAGATGACTGGAAAGTTTTCAGTGAAAATGTTTCTACATTCTTTGCTTAGAATCAAAAGATTGCATTTTTTTTAAACTTGGGAGTTAACATCAGTTTATTTATAAACTGCGCGTACCCTCTGCTCCTGTCAGAATCCTGGTGATCCACTTTACAGCATCCTGTCTATCTTTTGAACAATCATGTCTCCTGTGTGCTTTGCTAAATAAACATTGCACGATAACAAGGGTGACACCTTTGCTGGTAGGTGGTGCTGGCTGTGGTCAATGTGTGAAGCTCAGAATCAGAGGAACAAGGCAGTTCTTGGTCTAATGCACAAGAAGAATTTTGACAGGATGTGTCTTCCCATCAGTGTACTTTACAAAACGTTTTGCCCTTTCTGAAATGGAGAACAATGCGTGAAATCTATTTACTGCATGATCCATTAACATCAAAGTGCAAAAATATCAACAGTATTTTAATTGACTTGGAGTTGTGGATCTGTTCCTGCTTTAATATTCTGTTATGAATCTGAGACCCCTCCCTCACACACATTTTGCTGATCCACAATTTGATGAGGCCCAATCTACTCATTTTACAAACTTTGCTCAACAGTAGAAGCCAAAATGAATAGGGTAGCTTATTCACTTGCTACAATAAAACATGTTGGAACAACATATCAGTCGCTGGTTGTAGCTTCAATTCAAATTAAGGGCAACATGATTATGCCTTCTTGCTTAACTTTGTGTCGCCTTCTCTCGTTCTTCTTACTTTCTCCGCAAGTGCCATGCTCTGTTTTCCTTCCTGAAACCTAATTCTATATTTTCTTCTCTATGTCCTCAGTTGCCATTGTCATCTCTCACCTCTTATCTCCCACCCAACCACACTTTCCCATCGTAGCTTTCTCCGTCACTTCCTTGTTTCTCATTTTTGCATTCTCCCTCACTCTGAAGCTTCCTCCCTTTAAATTTCTTGGCCTCACCACTGCACTGCCCCCAAATGTATCTTAAATGCTTTCTTATGTCCCTATAATCACAAAAACTATTGTGCGCTATTATATTTGAGAATGTATAGGATTAACTTCACTGCAGTTCAGAGAATACATACATGACTGATCCCTGGTAAGGCGTGAATATTTTAACAGGAAAATACAGCTAAATCTCATCTGAAGCCATTAGAAGAGTGGTGATCTTATTCAAATATACAGCAATGTCAGGGTATCTAACAAGGTGCATTCCAAGAAGATGCTTCTTACCAAATAAGTTATCATTCAGGGTCTCCCATTTCAGATGAAGGGTGTGGAGGTGAGTTCATTTTCTGCCACTGTGTCAACAGTCGCATTAATATCTTTCTTGGTGGGCAGTGTGGACAGTGATATTCGATCTCATTGACACAAGAGATTCCTGCGCTGTATCATTGAGTTACCTCAACTGCATGTTTTATTTTGAGCAATCAACCCGTGCCTCTGGCCTTCCTGAATTGCCATTCTTTTGCCATCCGAGGTTAATTTTCTTCCTTTTTTTATCTTATTCGCTGTCTCTTTCACCTGCAGGTCAAAGCCCCATCAAAATTCCACACAAATCAGAACTCCTCTCTCCCTCCACCATATCTGCATTCCTGCCTTCAGCTACAAACATTCAATTTCTGAACTCACGAGCATAAGGATCTGGGAGCAATAGCAGATCGGTAATGTACAGTAGTTTTTTTTTGAAGCAAGGGTTCAAGGTTCGAGTCCCTGATCAGGTGATGCTTTAAGAGGAGGTGATGGTCTAGTGGTATTCTCACTTGGCTGTTAATTCAGTGACCCAGTTAATCTACTGGGGACTCAGATTCAAATCCCGCCATGGCACAGGGTGCAATTTGAATCCAATGTAAAGTGTGGAATTAAAAGTCTAAAGATGACTATTGATTGCTGTGAGTCCTTTGGGGAAGGAAACTACAATCCTTACCTGGTCTGGTCTGCATATGACTCTAGATCCACGACAATGTGGTTCATGCTCAGCTTCTGGGCACCTTTGGATAGGAAATGAATGCTACATGTCCTATCGATGAATTAAACAAATCGTGTGAACCCACAGCATATATCCTATAAGGGGCTCGTGCCATGATAATGCGGTGCAGTCATCTAAAGTTCAAGGTTAAAATAGTATCAGAGATAATGGGAACTGCAGATGCTGGAGCTCTCTGATGAAGGGTCTAGGCCCGAAACGTCAGCTTTTGTGCTCCTGAGATGCTGCTTGGCCTGCTGTGTTCATCCAGCCTCACATTTTATTATTAAAGTTCAAGGTTAATGCTTTTAGAATGGAGGTCTCCATGGCAGATGGTAAAAATTGCAAATTCAAATAAATGAAACACTCATCTAAAGTGGCTACTGGGTGCATTAAAAGAAAATAAACTCATGCTGCACTTATTCTATTTGGGGATGGAAAGCTGTCATCCTTATCTGTTCTGCCTACATGTGAATCCAGATTTATTGCAATGTGTCTCAGTCTTAGCTGCTCGTTGCGCAAGAAATACTGACCTAGACAAAAACACCAACATCACAGGATTGAAGTAAAAATAAACATCCAAGTGACAGTCCTGAACGTAGCATTCAGATGATTACATAAAGATTCATACACTTTTGCACTTCTAGCCCAGCCTGCTCTATACCAGTCACTGCCCCAATCTGCTCCGGTCCCATTTCCAGCACTTGGCCTGTAGCCTTGGCAGTTTAAGTGATCATTTAAATATTTTGTGAATAGTGTGATAGCTCCTGCCATTGCCACCTTTTCAAGGAGAGCATTCCAGACAGCCCTCACCTTCTGGGCACAAATACCTTGCAAACTATCCTTTACCATCCTTCCATTTACCTTGAATCAATGTCCTGTAGTTATTGATTATTCGGTGGAAAGAGGTGAAATGTTTCTTCCTATGGATACCCCTCATAAGACTCAACCAGTTGCCCCTCAAGCCCTTTCCAGTCTGAGGGAAACAGCAACTTCTGCACCCTGGGCGGACTCTGTTTAGAGCTGAAATGCTCCATCTCAGGCAACATCATAGTGAATTTCTTCTATACCAACTCAAATACAATCAAATCCTTCCGACACTGGGATGAATAGACCAGCACACAGTATTAGGAGATGGGATATCATGTTGCAGGACGTTAGTGTGGCCATGTTAACGATACTGCATACAATTCTGCTCACTTTCTACGTGAAGGATGTGGTTAGACTTGAGATGGTGCAGATAAGATTCATAACATGTTGCTAAGTTTAGAGAGTTTGAGCTGTAGGGAGCTTTGGGGCAGAGGTCTGGCTTTGCAGACAGGAGGAGGACTTGCAAACTTCACACAGATAGTCATCAAGGGTGTAATCGAACCTGAGTCCCTGGTACTATGACGCAGCAGCGCTAACCACTGAATTGCACTTGTCACTTCTTACTTGCGCACTTTTGCTCTGTTTTGCTCACTCCATTGACCTCATCCATACTTCTCATCTCTGTTGGCTCTCTCTCTCTCTCTGTCTCTCTATTTCTCTCTCAGTCTCTCTTGCCCTCTCTACTTGCTTGCCCTTTCTCTCTCATTCTCTCATGCTCTCTCTCTTGCTCCCTCTATCTTTCTCTCACACTTCCACCCTCTCTCGCCCTCTTGCTCAGTCTCTCAGTTGTTCTCTCTCTTACCCTCTCACACAGACTCGCTGCCTTGGTCTTGATCTCAATCATACTGTCTTTCTCGCTTTTTTTTTCTCATTCACTCTTTCCCTTGCATACTCTCTCTCAGTGTCTCTCACTTTCTCTCTCTCAATCACCAATCACACTTTCTCTCTCTTTCTCACTCCACCTTTTGCTCTCTTGCTCACTTCCTACTTTGGTCTGTCACTGTCTCTTTCATGCCCTGACTTACTCTCCCTCTTTCTCACCTACTCGCTCTGTCTCTTGCTCTCTTGCACTCTCACTCACTGTCTCGTTCACTCACTTACTCGCTCAATCTTTCTCTCTCCCTCGCTCACTCTCTTGCTCATGCTCTCTCTGCTCACCTTCCCTCTAATCTGCTCACTCCCTCTCAAATGTTCACTCTTCTTGCTGTGTTGCTTCCTTATTGTCACTCTTTCTCGCTCTCTCCCACTCATTCTGTCCATCGCACACCCTTTCTCGATCTCTTTCTCTCTGTTTGGCTTACTGTCTCCCTCTGTCTCTCATAACCTGTTCCTTCCCTTTCTCTCGGTCAGCCATTTACACTGTCTGGCTTTCTCAGATAACAAGGTGTTGAACTGGATGAACACAGCAGGCCAAGCAGCATCATAAGAGCAGGAAAGCTTGACATTTCAGGCCTAGAATCTTTCTCACTCTCTTTCTTGCTCATCAATTGTCTCACTCACACTCTCTCTTGCTTGCTCTCTCTCGTTCTGTCTCTCGTTTGGTTGTTCTAGCTCTCCTGCTCGTTCTGTTTCTCCCTGAATACTCTCTCTCTCTCTTGCAGACTATCTCTCGAGCATTGGGTGTCTCATTATCTCTCTCTCCTCCCTCTCTCGCTTTCACACACTATCTTTTGCTCTCACCCTTGCTCGCTTCTTCTCTCATTCTCTCTCACTGTCTCTCTCTCTCTCTGCGCTCTGTGTCTCTCTTGCCGTCTCCCTTACTTTCTGATGTTCTCAGAAGATTGCTTTTGGAATATTCCTTCTCAATAAGCAGAGAATACATAGAAGTTGAATATTTGTAAGGCAGAGGTAAATAAATTTGAGATAAGCAAGGAATTGAAAGGGTCTCCATCCACGAACAGATTATGCAGTGATGAGCTCAGCCATGAACATAGTGAGCAGGGGAGCTAAGAGGAGTACTTCTGCTACCAGATCTGTGCTCATTTGGTCATCGGCACTTGTGTTCTTAAGTACAGGTAGAGGCACGCACTAGTACAGATATTCACCGAAATATGCATCAATAAAATAATTATGGGTTATTTTTCAAACACAAGGACAGAAAGGACACTGAGTGAGATGCATGAGTGCAGTTAAGCATAAGTATGACAGTAATAGTGTTGCGGGTAAGTTACCAAAAGCTGCCTTTAATTCAGTGACTTATGTAGAAATCTCACAGACAGCCAAACACTGAAACAAGGATTTCAGCTTTATTGTATGTAGCAGCAAAAAACAGTTCCCTTCATGTCAGCAAATTTGGACTCACAATTCAACTTAGCTATTTCCCAGTTATTGGTGGGATATAACTAAGATTTCATCCAAAACCACCTGTCTCTTGATAGGTCCAGGGTTTGATTCTTGTACAGCATTGCCCTCCAGCGTTCTGCTGCTGTTGAATTCTTGCAGAATTTTTTTATTTTGTTCAGCTCATGGTGTGACATTATTTGTGACATTTCCAAGGTCACGAATTCTGTCGCTTGCTTACTTAGCCGGAGTGAATGTCAGTTGTTCTCACACTAATTTCTGTTCCTTGTCACAGTCAGTGTTAGTTTTTGGTTCGAAAAACTGTCTGCCCTGCCATTAACTCCATAGATTCTTCTTCGGGGCAATTATTTAGCACCGTGGCAAGTTTTCAAGCAGTTTCTTTATGTAATTTGAACCTCTTTCTTTCCCAGATGGTGAATTGTTTTAACTTCCTCTTCCTTTTATCTCTGGGGACAATATATTCCAGAAAGAGTTATTGCTGATTCTTTTAATCCATGAACAACTATTAAATTCTGAAACCTGCATTGTCATCATTACCAATGTTAGAATCTGATTCCTGCAGTGGCGAATGAAGCCATTCGGCCCAACCCTCTGAAAGGCATCCGAAGCCATTCCCCCAGCCTATCCGGCCAAACCCCTGAAAGTTGAGCGAGACGATGATTGTAAAATTGGAACAGGAATAATGCATGTACTTTACTTTCATCTGTGTGGCCCTGTAAGTCCTGATATACGTAAGGTGGAAAAATTGATTAAATGTGTCCTTTTCAGAAATGCTCAAATTATTAACTATCAAACAATTATTGAGAGCATGATGGTTATTTGAATGACTGTTTGTGGGGAGTTTGCACGTTCTCCATGGGTCTGCGTGGGTTTCCTCCGGGTGCTCCAATTTCCTCCCACCATCCAAAGATGTGCAGGTTAAAAGGATTGACCATGGCCAATGCACCTAGCCTGCACATTCCTGGACACTGCGGGGAAATTTAGCATGGTCAATCCAGACCCATGGAGAACGTGCAAACTCCCCACAAACAGTCATCCAAATAACCATCATGCTCTCAATAATTGTTTGATAGTTAATAATGTGAGCATTTCTGAAAAGGACACATTTAATCAATTTTTCCACCTTACATATATCAGGACTTACAGGGCCACACAGATGAAAGTAAAGTACATGCATTATTCCTGTTCCAATTTTACAGTCATCATCTCGCTCAACTTTCAGGGCAATACAGTGAAACATCAGAGTCAACTTGCCTTGTATAAAAGTTAAGTAAAGCTTGGCAATTAACTGACAATCATCATATAAATGGTCTATTATCTATAGCAGCCGTGGCCTTTCTCAAACAGAATCAGTTTGTCAACCTACCTTTTTTCTCTTTTCATGCATCATGATTCTATTGTTTCCAAACACATCGGACCTATTCAGAACACCCAAATCAGTTTGAGCCTAAAAGCTACAATAAGGTGTGTGTGTGATTTCTTTTTTCTGCCCAGAAACGCTCAAAATAATATCAATTAGCCATCAACTATCAATGAAGCATTGAGCCATAATTGTTGAATCACCAAAAAGTAAGCATGCACTGTAAAAATAAATATGTAGCACACACCATCAGTTCTATACCATGTACTACCTATTATCAAGCATTAATAATGAAATATGTCATACAAAGCCTGAAGCGAAGGCTATTAGTTGTGTTTCATGCATTATTTTCAAGCGTTGATAATTAAGCATGTAATATGAAATATGAAGCGTGCACTATCCTTATATATCACGAACTTTTCTTTTAGCAAGTATTGATAATCAAGTATGCTACATAAAGCATGAAGCATGTTTCCTATCTTGCACTAGCCATTATCAACCACCAATAATCAGGTAAGAATATAAGAAATGAAGTGTGTCCTATCAGTTATCTACCATGAATTATCGATGAGCTAGCGCTGTTAATCAAGCATGCAATACAATACATGAACATGCACTATCAATTATACACTGTGAGTATTATCAAGCATTGGCAATCAAGTATGCAATAAAAAAAATGAAGCATGCATTATCAGTCATATACCATGCACTATCGTTTAACGAGCATTGATAATCAAGAATGTCATGAAGCATGCACTTTTAGTATGTGACATGCACTATCTGTTATCAAGCCTTTATAATCTGTTAGCTACCAGTCTCTCATTGTTGAGCTGGGATGTGATGTCTTTCATTCCAAGCCGACAATGTTTTCTGCCTGGGAAGTGCTGGCCAACTCTGGAGAAGTTCCTTTTCCCTCTCCTGACTTTGAATGCGCCATTGCAAGTGTCTACCATCACCTTGAAGCAAGTTTAATCTTGATCCACTTCATATTGCCTCTCTTTTGCAACTGCAGTTTGTTTTTAACTTTGAAGACCTCAGTGGGTGGGATCAGGACTTCGTCTTCACCCTTTATGCCCGAGAATGGTTTGATGAGCACCCCCAGCTTGGTCTTTATTTCAAACAGCGTGTACGACTCTGAATTTCTGTTCATGAAACCCATGGCTACTGAATGGCGTGAAGAGGCCGATGAGAATTGACCCAGCTGGATTTTGTCTCCCGGCATTGAATAGGATCTGAACTCCACGGAAAGTGAGACGCTTCTTTTGCTGAAACTTAGCCAGATCTATAGAGAGGAGATAATGGAAACTTTTGAAATGGAACTTTTCCTGATAGACAGCATCATTTACTCCATACTTTCTGGAAGCTGCATTAAACTCCTGGTACAGTCTGGAGTGTTGAGTATAAGCATTAATAGCCATTAAATGCTCCCTGCGCAATCCTGGTGGAATGGCGCAATTCGGTCCCAAACTTATATCTGCATGTTCCCACACTTTGAGGAAATCACTTCTATGTGGCCATTCCTTTCTGATATAATCAATTGCTGCCTGGTCTGATGTGTCTGTCTGGGTGAATATATAGGCAGTAGAGCTCGTTGCCATGTCCAGTTTGATGCATTTTCCACTGGATTTCTCAGCTGAAGTTTGCTGATCTGTGAAATAAAGTGGGATTTATTCAGTAATGTTGATGCATGATGAATACAAATGTATCAGAACCCTACTACATTAATGTTGTAACCCCTGCAAATGAGAAGGAGCAAAGCAACTATACCTTTCTGCTGTACACTGCATTGTATTGCAATCTCACAGCTGCCTCTTCAGCACGATTGGCCTAGTGTTCTGCCATTTCCACTTCAGTCATCCAAAAAAATGTCCAAGATTGGACAATTTAGGCATAGTCAATATCGGGATCAGACCCTAATTATTTGAACCGTACAGCTTGAGAGGAGGTGATGGTGGAGATGTGTAAAACGTTGGTTAGGCCAGCGTATTGTGTGCAATCTGGAATCCACATCATAGAAGGGATGTGATAGCACTGGAGAGAAGATTTACCGGGATGTTGCCTTGTGTCATGATCGGTGCATCATCAATAATCAAGCGTGCAATATAAAACATGCACTGTCAGTTATATACTATGCACTATCTCTCAACAAACATTGATAATCAAACATGTAATATAAAACATGAAACATCCATTATAATTTATGCACATGCACTGTCTATTACCAAGCATAGATATTCGAGCATGTATTGTAAAACAGAAAACATGCATTGTCAGTCATATACTATGCACTATTGCTTATCAAGAATAGCTATTAAAGCATGTGATATAAATCATGCAACATCCATTATCAGTTATATACCATGCGCTACCTATTATCAAGCTTTAATAATTTATTACTTATCAGCCTATATTTTTGAGCAGGAAAGCAATGTGTTTGGTTCGGAGCTGAAAACGTTCCCTCTCTGATAAGTGCTGAGAGTTTCAGTTAGGGACAAGCTGGGGATGTTTCCCTTTGGAGCGGGGTGAGGTGTGGCAGAAGTGACAGGTAAAGTAACTAGATGAACAAAATTATCAGGAATATAGATTCTGTAGATAGGAAGAAACATTCCCTCTTGATGGAGAGATCAGTGACTGGGTAATATAGATTTAAGGCAAAAGGTTTAAAGGAGATGTGCTGTAATATTATTTTAGCCGGGGGATGGTGGAAGTCTGGAACTCACTGTCTTTAAGATACGGGAACAAACCTCATCAGATTGAAGAAGTATTGAGATGCACACTTGCATGGCTTATAATGCTCAGGGCCAAGGGCTCAGAAATTGTTATAGAATAGTTAGCTGATTGCTTTTAATCAGCACAGACTCACGGGGGCCAGGGGCCTTTTTCTCTGCTATAGAACCTTTTGACTTTTGGCTCCATTCAAAGGAAAATCAATCTTCCACATGCCTACCACAGCATTGCTCTGATGTGGAGAAAAGTCGAAGCTGCCAAAACATGATGTGGTATTCATATGCATTTGAAAATCAAGTAATATTCTTATTGACATTTATCCATCATTCAAGGATAATGGGAACTGCAGATGCTGGAGAATCCAAGATAACAAAGTGTGAAGCTGGATGAACACAGCAGGCCAAGCAGCATCTCAGGAGCACAAAAGCTGATGTTTCGGGCCTAGACCCTTCAGAGACGTCAGCTTTTGTGCTCCTGAGATGCTGCTTGGCCTGCTGTGTTCATCCAGCTCCACACTTTGCTATCCATCATTCAACATGGCTCATAGTAATGGGCTGTTCAACAAATGTCGGACAATCTGACTGCAGCTTATTCAATTTCTGAATCATCACAAAGAGCATAGGGGCATTCTTAAGAGAGAAATCAGGAAGGCAAAGAGGGGATATAAGATAACATTGACAGATAGGGTCAAGGAGAATCCAAAGGGATTCAACAAATACATTAAGATATACAGGCTAACTAAAGTGAGGGTAGGGACGCTTAAAGTTCAAGGATCTTGTCATTGTGTTGAACTCCAGGAGATGAGAGCGAAGCTAAATGGATTTTTCACGTCAGTTTTTACTGTGGAGAAAGAAATGGGGTCTAGAGAATGCAGAGAAATAAACTTTGATATTTTAAGAGCCGTTCACATTGCATCAGAAGAAGTTTGAGATGTCTTAGAGAATATAAATGTGATTAAATCTCCGAGGCCTGATCCAATGTATTCCAGAATATTGATTGATTGATTTTATTGTCGCGTGTACCTAAATACAGTGCAAAGTTTTGTTTACAAGCAGTACAGACAGATCAAGCAAGCAAAGGATGTACATATCATAAATACTTAGAGGCATACAGGTTACATTGCAGGTCACACTATCTGCGGCTAGAACCTATTCAACAGTCTGATAACAGCTGGAAAGAAGCTGCTCCTGAACCTGCTTGTGTGTGTGGTCAGGCTTCTGTAGCTTCTGCCCGATGGAAGGGGTTGTGGGAGATCATTACCAGGACGCAGATGGGTCTTTGATGATGACCACCTTTCCATGGCAGCAAGCCATGGCTCGAAGCTTGGCTTCCACAATGGCCTGGGTTGCGCACACCACCTTCGATAGTTTCTTACAGTCCTGGGCGGAAGTTGCCATACCAGACCATTATGCACCCGGACAGTATGTTTTCAATGGTACAACTCTAGGAGTTGGGGAGGGATAGTACGGCCAAATGGCAGAGGAAGAAGGGGCATTGCTGTGCCTTCTTGGCTGTTGCATTTACGTTTGAAATCCAGCCAGCAGAGGCTGTCTGTTATCATGGCTCAGAGGAACTTGATGTTCTTCATTCTCTCATCCACGGTTCCATTAATATAGATGGGGGCGTGTTCCCCCCCATTCTTTCTGAAGTCGATTATCAGTTCTTTAGTTTTGCTGACCTTGAGAGACAGATAGTTTTCATTGCACTATGTCATGAAGCCATCTAGTTTTTGCAATTTGACTCATCGATGTCGGATATGGTGGTGTCGTCAGTGAATTTGCAAATAGCGGTCATTCTGAATTTGGTGACATGGTCATAGGTATAAACAGGTTACGTTAGGGGGCTGAGGATGCATCCATAGGGGAGGGGGTGTGGCTCCAGTGTTGAATGTTATTGTGGAGGATGTGCAGTTACTTATCCTCACTGATTGCAGCCTAGGAGTCAGAAAACTGAGGGTCCAATTGCCAAGAGCAGAACTGAGACCAAGCTCTCACAGTTTTGAGATCAGTCTGGAAGGGATAATGTTGTTGAAGGCAGAGCTTAGTCAATAAGCAGTTGTGGGAAGTTGTGGGAAGAATGTGGTAGGAATGAGGAAGGAAATGACAAGACCCCTGGCAGAAATATTTGCATCATTTCCAACTATGGGTGAGTTGCCTGATGAGAAGAAGGTAGCTAATTTGTACCTTTGTTTAATAAAGGTTGTAAGGAGAAACAGGGGAAGTATAGACCTCTAAGTCTGTCTTCGGTTGTGGGTAAATTGTTGGAGATGATTAAAACAGATCCGATTTATGTACATTTAGAGATTAATATTTGATTTTGGATAATCAACATGGTTTTGTGTGAGAAAAATCGTGTCTCACAAGCTTGATTGAGTTTCTTGAGGAAGTTTCCGAAAAGGTTGATGAGGGCAGAGTGGTAGACATTGTTTATTTGGATTTCAGTAAAGCCTTTGACAAAGTTCCACTTTACAGACTAATTCACCAAACAATGTCACATGGGCTTCAAGGTGAGCTTGCCGATTGGATACACACTTGGTTTAACACAGAGGGCAATGGTGAGGGTTGCCTTTTGGACTGGAGGCCTGTCACCAGTGGTATTCCACAGGGTGGGTTCTGGGTCCTCTTTTGCTTGTCATTTAGATAAATAATTTGGATGAGAATATAGAAGGCATGGTTTCTAAGTTTGGAGATGACAACAACATTGGTGGCATTGCAGCCAGTGAAGAAGGGATCTTGATCAAATGGGGCAATGGACTGAAATGGCAGATGGAGTTCAATCAGTTTAAATGTGCTGTTTCGCATTTCGATACATCCAGCAATGGTAGTACTGATATAATTAGTGGTAGGGCCTTACATAGTGTTGTAGAATAGAGGGACCTGGGGTGCAGGAACATAATTCTTTTAAAATTGCATCCCATGTTGAAAGGATGGTTAAAAAGGCAATGTCATGCTTGCCTTCATTGCTCAGTCCTTTGAGCATGGGATTTGAGATGTTACATTAGGGTCTTACAGGGCGCTGGTGAGGCACCTTTTGGAATACAGTGTCTAGTTCTGGTCACCCGGTTACCGGAAGGGCATTATTAATCTGGAGACTGTTCAGAATAGATCTACTGGGATGTTGCTGGGTATTGAAAGTTTGAGTTATAAGGAAGGACTGGATAGGTTGGGACTTTTTCCACTGGAGAGCAGGAGGTTGAGAGGTGACCTAACAGAAATATATAAAATAATGAGTGTTACACATCCAAACGATAGTAACCGTCTTTTCCCAAAGATGGATAATTTCAAACAAGTGGGCACATTTTTAAGTTGAGAAGAGAGAGATTTAAAAGACATAAGGCAGATCTTTTACTCCGGGTGACCGGTGAGTGGAATGAACTGTTTGATGAAGCGGTGGATGCAGATAAAATTACAATCTTTAAAAAATATTTGGATTGATATATGAATAGGAAAGGATTGGAGCAGTAGAGGCCAGTAGCAGGCAGGTGGGACTACTTTAGTTTGGGGTTCTGTCCTGCATAGACTGTTTCTGTGCTGTTCAGCTTGAACTGTGAGGCTACAAGTACTGAATGAGTAAGCAAGTGAGTTCCAACAAGCAAGTAACTGAGTGAGCCACTCAGTGAGCAGAGAGATTATGTGAATGAATAAATACCAGTGAGTGAAGGAGAAACTGCATAAGTGAAGGAACGCCAGCAGAGAGTGACTCAGCGAATGCAAGATATAAGTAAGTAAATGAGTGAGTTTGTGTGAATTATGAGTGCCATTAATAGGGTGAGTGCCAGTGGAAGAGAAAGTGAATCAGTGAGTGAGTGCCTGTGAGTGATTGAGTGAGGGAGCAAGTGAGTGAGAGAGTAATTGCTAGTGAGTGAGTGAGGGAGAGGGTGAGTGTTAGTGAGTAAGTGAGTGAGGGAGAGAGTGAGGGAGTATAAGTGAGTGAGTGCGGGGGGACTGAGTGTTAGTGAGTGAGTGAGGGAGAGAGTGAGTGTTAGTGAGTGAGGGAGAGAGTGAGTGTTAGTGAGTAAGTGAGTGAGGGAGAGAGTGAGGGAGTATAAGTGAGTGAGTGCGGGGGGACTGAGTGTTAGTGAGTGAGTGAGGGAGAGAGTGAGTGTTAGTGAGTGAGGGAGAGAGTGAGTGTTAGTGATTGAGTGAGTGAGGGAGAGGGTGAGTGTTAGTGAGTAAGTGAGTGAGAGAGAGAGTGAGGGAGTATAAGTGAGTGAGTGCAGGGGGACTGAGTGTTAGTGAGTGAGGGAGAGAGTGAGTGTTGGTGAGCGCGTGAGGGAGAGAGTGATTGTTAGTGAGTGAGGGAGAGAGTGAGTGTTAGTGAGTTGAGGGAGGGAATGAGTGTTGGTGAGTGATTGAGTGAAAGAGTGTGTGAGTGTTAGTGAGTGATTGAGTGAGGCAGAGAGTGAGTGTTAGTGAGTGATTGAGTGAGGGAAAGAGTGTGTGTTAGTGAGTGAGTGAGGGATGGAGGAATGAGTGAGTGAGTGTTAGTGAGTGAGGGAGAGAGTAGTGTTAGTGAGTTGAGGGAGGGATTGAGTGTTGGTGAGTGATTGAGTGAAAGAGTGAGTGTTAGTGAGTGATTGAGTGAGGGAAAGAGTGTGTGTTAGCGAGTGAGTGAGGGATGGAAGAATGAGTGAGTGAGTGTTAGTGAGTGAGGGAGAGAGTAGTGTTAATGAGTGATTGAGTGTTAATAAGTGATTGAGTGAATGAGTGAGTTAGTGTTTGTGAGTGAGTGAGGGAGGGAGAGAGTGAGTGCTCGTGAGTGAGTAATGGAGGGAGTGAGTGAATGTTAGTGAGCGAGTGAGAGAACCACCAGTGAGTATGTGAGTGAAAGGGTGAGTAAGTAGCTGAGTGAGAGAATGTTTGGGTGGGTGGCTGTTTGAGTGAGTGAAGGGATGGCTGAGTGGCTGAATGAGGGAGTGCCAGTGAATGAATGAGTGGGGAGAGGCAGCAAGTGAATAGATAAATTCTAGAAAGTAAATGAGTGCCAGTAGTGAGTGAGTGAATAAATGAGTGAGTTTGTAAGTGTGAGTGAATGCCAATGAGTGAGTGAAGAAGTGCCAGTGAGGAAGTTAGTGGGTGATGATTAAATGAGTGAGTTATGTGAATGTGCGAGTGGCTGCTGTTGGGAGAGAGTGTGCACGTGTGTGCCAGTGAGTGTGAGAGAATCAGTTTGTGAATAAGTGCCAGAGAGTGAGTAAATGAGTGAGGCAGTGAACGAATGCAATAGTGTCAACATGTAGAGATGATTGCCAGTGAGTTAGCGACTGAACGAGTGAGTTAGTGCCACTGAATGAGTGCTTCTGAGTGAATTCCTTGCCCAGTGAAGGAGTTGAAGCTACTTCAGCAAACATTTTTAAAGCTAAGGTAGATTTTTTTGAACAATAAAGGAATTAAGGGACACAGTGAGAATGCGCGTAAGTGGGTCTGAGTCCACGAAAAGATCAGCCATGATCTTATTGCATGGCAGAGCAGGCTCGAAGGGACAAACAGACTACTCCTGCTCCTAGTTCTTATGTTCTTCTGAGTGATCGGGAGCCAGTGAGTGAGTACATGAGAGGGGATTAAATGAATAAGTGCCAGTGAGGGAGTGAGTGGGTGGGTGGGTGAGTGAGGGCCAACAACGAGTAAGTAAATTAGTGCATTATCTTGAATGTGTGCGTGAGTGTCTTTGAGAGAATCAGTGTGTGTGGGTGCCAGTGAGAGAGAGAGAGAATGAGTGAGTGAGTGAGTGAATGAATGCATAAGTGCAAGCCAGTGTTTGTGTGCCAGTGAGTTAGTGAGTGAGGAAGTAAGGGAGAGAATGAGTGGATGACTGCTACTGAGTGAGTTAGCGATTGTATAAGTGACATTACGTGAATGTATCAGTGTGTACCAGCGACTGACTAAGTGAATGAGTGAATCAGTGAGTGAGTGTCAATGAGTGCCAGTGAGTTAGCGAATGCTAGTGAGTGAGTGTGTGAGTGCCTGTTAATAAGTAAGGATTGAATGCTGGATTGAAGAGTGTGAGTGAGAGAGTGTCCAGTTTTGGGATAGAGAGCGAGTAAGGACAGAGGAAAGCATTTGAGTGAGTGAGCGCCAGTCGTGAGTTCCATGAGTGATTGAGCGCATGAGTGAGTGAGGGTTTGCATGAATGAGTGTATGCCAGTGATTGAGTGAGTGGGGAGATGGGGGAGTGAATGAGTAAGTGCCAGAGAGTGAATGAGTGAGACAGTGAGTGAGCGTGTGAATGAGTTAACGCCAGTGAACGTATGAGTGAGTGATTGAGTCAGTCCTTGACTAAATGGGCCATCTGATCTGGACCCCATTGTAGTCTGAGATAATTTTCTTCACTGCTCGCTACAACACTAATTTGGTGTCATCTGAAAGTCAATAATCATACCTCATATATTTAACTTCAAACTATTCATATAAATAGAGCAGAGGAATCTGGGAGAGGGGATAATTAAAGTATGCAAAATGATGTGCTGCTTTGACAGAGGGAACACGAAAAGCATTTTCCCCTTGATGCAGAGATCAATGACGGGGCAAAGATTGAAGGTAAGGGGCAGCAGATTGGGAGGGGATGTGAGGAAAAATGTTTTTTTTTCACCACGAAGATAGTGGGAATCTGGAAGTGATTGTCTGTAAATGTGGTAGCCTCATAGCAATGAAGGAATATTTGGACAGACTGGGGTTATACAGGCATGGAGTCAGATTTATGCAGCATGGAAAGACAGTCTTCATCTTATTAGATCTTCATCTTAACTGATCAGATATCCCAATCTGACCTAGTCCCATCTTCCAGCAGTTGGCCCATAGCCATCTCACCCTTTCTTATTAATATACGCATCCACATGCCTTTAAAATTAGACCGGCCTCACGATGCCAAGGCATAAAATACTGTGGGGAAACGTGATTAGAATTGTTACGTGGTTGTTTGTGACTGGTGTAGATGCGAGGAATCGAACATGTTGTTTTTCTTTTTTCTGTGCTTCGGCCTTTATGACTCTATGAATTGTTGTATGTATAAAGGAGTGACGAGATCTGGGTGCCCAGGCTCATGGCTCACACTGAGCTAGCGCAGAGATGAAAGAATGATTGAAAGGGCTATGTGACTGTTCGCCTGACTGCCAGGATGAGTTGAGGGAAGAAGTTGCCTGTGAAATATTCGACTGATCATTGGAATGCATTCCAGATGATCCGCAGTGGAGAGCTAGGAGTCGGTGTTAACGCAAAATGAATGCTAAAAAAAAACCTCCAAGGTTTGCAAAATTCCTATTATCAGTGAAGCAGGTTTTAATATAAAAACTGTCTCCTAACTGGGTTGGATAGCCTCAAGCTGCCGTTGTGTCAGATTGTTTGGTTGCTATTTGCTCCCACTCTAACAAGACCAAGGAATTGAATGGCATCCTCTAATCTCTATATCTTTGCCGCACGGAGAAGTGAAAGCAATCATATGCAGAAGGTCAGATAGCTCATTGGGCGTCATGGCTGGTTTGCAATGTCGAGAATCATAGAACCCTACAGTGCATAAAGAAGCCACTCAACTCATTGGATCCATACTGACCTTCTCACCCAGGCTTACGCCTAAAACCCCCCATTGCCTATCACATCCCTGTGGACAATGTAGGACCACAAATTCACCTAACCTTCATATCTTTGGGTTGGAGGAGGAAACCAGAGCACTCAGCAGGAACACATGCAGCCAGGGGAGAATGTTCAAATGCTGCACAAACAGTCCCCCAAAGTTGGAATTGAACTCAGGTTTCCGGCACTATGTGGCAGCAGTGTGAACCACAGAGCCACGGTGCCACCTTGAGCAGTGCTAATAGTTTGGGTTCAGTTCCTGCTCTCGATGAGATTACCTTGAAGGGTTCTCCCTCTCAACCACTCAAGCTGCCTAAGGCATGGTGACTTTGGGTCAAATCATCACCAGTCACCTTTCTCTCATGTTTGAAGAGCCAACAATGGTGACTGTACCTTTATCACTCAATTCCAGAGTTCTTTAACAACTAAATAATGCATGTTACCTTTGGAAGGGTAGTTACATTAATGAAGAACTTTGTTTCTGACACTAATACAGACAGAAAATACTTACTGCCCCAAATGCAAAGAGAGAAGTAGGATATAAGTCATAAGCTGCATTCTTGTCATCTTTCGTCAATTTCTGGGAGAAATTTTCCAGACCTTGTTTCTTCCCTCTCTGTCCAGTCCAGATATGCTTCACTCCTGTCACAGCAAGAGATTTTCACCAATCTTGAAACAATATAAGTAGGAAAATGTGAAACACCCAGGGTGAAATACTATGATGGAACAATATTACAGTCTCACAAGGAAAGTGATATCACTGCCAATGAAGCATATCCTTTTTTCCTTTCCCTTTTTGTTTTGTGTAAACACTTCATGTTTTGTAGAACATTGAATTGATTTTATGTGCTTTCTCTGTCAAGAGCAACTGGAAGTCTACCATTCTGTTAAACTCTGCACATTTTTTGGCTGGCATGCTAATATATAAACCAAAATTATCACAGAATCATCCAACTGGGTTCAAACTGATTTAAAAAGAGTTAACACACTCAGTTTATTTATTTACTCTTTACTTGTATTTAAAAAATGTACATTTTAGTCAACTCACCTACTTCTCTTGCTACCTTGCAAGACAAGCATGTCCCTCACATTTCCAACCTATTTTTCAAAAATTAATTCCAAAGCTAATTTTTCCTACTCTTGATGTTAGCTGTGGATTCATATGGACAGAAAACTTTGTTTTAAATGGCACGTTATAAACTAGTGCTCTCAATAAACTGGCAAAAACTATATATCTCAAATACCATGAAGTTTATTGTATCATCGTGATCAATCCTACAGGATGCAAGTGAGAAGGCTCTCTGTCCAGACATTTTATTAAAGACAAAGTTGCATTATTATTTAAGCGATTTAAGTATAATAGTGAAGTGTATACCTCATTACGTTTATATTACTTAGTGTGTTTTTACATTGATTACATGTACTTTGGTTCAACAGGAGTATTCGATCGATAAGAATTTTGGTGAAACACTAAACTCCTGATCCCAGGTGTGTCGGGGAATAAAACATTTGCTGTGCATAGACTTTAATGGCAGTTGCTGCGTCTTGGGTTTCAGGGATTGGGTTAGTAGCTGCTAGGGATCTAACTGTGCATCTAAAGTAGCTAATTAAAGCGTAAGTATTTCTTGTGAGATAAGACCATAAGACATAGGAGTGGAAGTAAGGCCATTTGGCCCATCAAGTCCACTCCGCCATTTAAATCATGGCTGATGGGCATTTCAACTCCACTTCCCTGCACTCTCCCCATAGCCCTTGATTCCTTGTGAGATAAGAGTCAGACAGCATCAAAGGAGCAGGAAAGTTACCTTCATTCTGAAGCCCTTCATCAGAACTGGGGAAGGGGAGGGGAGCCAAGAAATATATGAAGGGAAGGAGAAGGGGAGGATAGATGAGATGAAGATAGGTGGCAGCAGGTAGCAGGTGATTGTGGTTGATCAGTGGGAAGACTGGAGCGGTTACATGAGATGGATGATGGACAGGTTGGGGGAGAATAGATTTTGAAGCTGGTTGAGTCAATTTCAGGCCATTGGGCTGTAAACTCCCAAGTTGAAATATGAGATGTTGTTCCTCCAGTTTATGCTTGGCCTCACTCTGACAGTGGAGGAGGCTAAGGATAGACATGTCTCTAGTGGAATGCTAAGGGGAGTTATAGTGGATGGCAACTGAAATGTTGGGTTAGTTGGTGTGTGCAGAGCACAGATTCTCCATAAACCCTGAGTCTGCATTTGGCCTCCCTGATATAGAGGAGACCGATTCATCCTTCCCAATGACCAACCACAATAACGCCCTGCCTACATCCACCTATCTCCATCTCAGCTACCCTTCCCCTAGCCCCACTCCCCACCATCTGCTTACTTCGAATTGTTTACAACCCAGTTCAGGACTCAAAGTTTGTCAGAGAGCTACCTGGTTTTCAGATTGGTTGAGGGACCCTTTGCTGATTTCAAAGAAACCTTTAACTTTTTTGCAGTTAAATTTGGGTAGTTTTCATTTCAGTTCTGTGAAGACTTTGAAACAGGATGAAAGTATTGAGCACTTCTCCTGAGCAGAGAAGGATGTGTTGAGTGAGGTCCTCAGAGTGACGTAATAGACCCAAGCCCCCTTGGAAATAAATTGTGATCTTTGACCCTAATTGTCAGACGAATAAGTATTGGCGGCAGAGCAGAATAAAAATCTGGAAATCGGCTTATTTAAGCTCGGTACAATGAGGTTGAAGTACATGACATTTTAAGAAGGCACTATTACAATCTTCAGTTCGAAAATTGGCGCCTCAAGTTGCATAAACCTAGCAAGAGTTTGAAGTACAGTGGTACGCCACCAGGCAAATGTATTTCACGACTCGCATTTTGTTTGCTTCACAAGGAATAGAGTTTAGAGAACGGCACCAGAGAGCAGTGGGCGCTATACAAATGTTGTGCTCGTTTCCCTATAATTTATACAGGAGAATTTCAAAATTAAAGACATTGGAAATTCCTCTAAAACTAATCCTTCCTCATTTTTACTGTACAGCGTTGAATTTCATTGAACTGCTATTACTGCAGAAATCGGCATTCCAAATCTCTCTCACTAAGCATTAAATGGGACAATCACAAAAGCATAGAATGGAATGGTGCCCTGTTGAACTGGCGTCAGCAATTTACTTAGAGCTGGTGTGTTTTGGTGGAAAATGTGAGGTTCTTTTTAATGTCAGAAGCAATGCTGTATAACCCTCAGAAGAAGGTGGGCGCAGTGACAATGTTCATCCTGGCATCATCGTGGTCACTGGCTGAGAGGCTTCAGACAGACGGTTGACTGCCAGCCTGAAAAATAAGGATTTTTCTGGGGGAGGAGGGGACTAGAAGACATAGGGTCTAATGGAATGAACTGTTATCTTCTTGGATGAAGATCTGGAGTTTTTTGACATCAGTCCGAGAAAATAACACAGACCCGTTAATAACACAGAGCTACAAAGCTATGGGCGAAGCACTGAAAAGGGGATTAGAATAGTTAGATGGTTGCTTTTGAATGGAGCAGGGTCAATGCACCGAAGGGCCCCTTTTCTGTGCTATAGGTCTCTAAAGATGAACGTTTGCAGGAAAGACAAATAAAAACTCAATTCAAGCTGCCACCACTGTTCCTCAACTGTACAAAACAGCTTTTGGGTCTTTCAAGAATCCTCATGTGTCACAGCTATATATGATTTTGTCTAATTAACTAACGTACCCATAGGATCATAATATACAACAGTAGAAATCGATCATGCGGCCCACTGAATTTGCTACACAATTTGATCATAGTTGATCATTCTTCTGCCTTCTCCCCATAACCTTTCATCCCTGTACTGATCACAAGCCTAAGAGGTAGGGCTGAAGATTGTCCTCCTCATCTCAGTTCTCAAGTGTCGTCCCTTCACCCAGAGGCCATACCCTTTTGTCTCGATTTTGCCCACTAGTGGAAACGGCTTCGCCCTGTCCATTGTATCCAGGCTTTTCATTGTTCTGCCAGTTTCAATGAGATGCTTCCTCGTCCTGTTAAAGTCGATCGACTACAGACCCAGAGTCCTCAGTTGTTCCTGATACAACAAGCCCTTATCTCTAGGATCATTCTTGTAAACGTCAGCTTAACCATTTCAATATCAACACACCCTTCCTGAGATTTGGAGCTCAAAGCTGATCATCATACCCAAATGCAGTCTGACAGAGCCTTAGATAACACAGTGTGGAGCTGGAGGAAAACAGCAGGCCAGGCAGCATTAGAGAAGCAGGAAAGCTGACGGCTTAGTTCATGACCCTTCAGAAATTTCTGCCTGCTGTCTTCCTCCAGCTCCACACTCTTTTATCTCAGACTCTGGCACCGATAGTTCTTCCTATGTCTGATAGAGCCTTATACAGCCTCAGCACTATATCTTTGCTCGTGTATTCTAAACCACTTCAAATGAATGCTAACATTGTACCTGCCTTCCTAACTGCCAATTCAACCTATGTGGTGAGCGAATACTGAACTAGGACTCTCAAGTACCTTTGTGCTTCAGATTTACGAAACATTTGCTCATTTAGGAGATACTCTATGTCACTATTCTTCTTTCTAAAGTGTAACATTGTAAGCCACCTGCCACTTATTTGTTCATTTTCCTGCCTGTCCAAGCCCTTCTGTAACCTGCCGCCTCTTCAACATACTGTACTCTTCTTTCTGTCATCTGCAAATGTTGTAGCAATACCCTCAGTTCCTTTTTCCTGATCGTTAGTATATCAGATGTAAACTTGAGATTCTTAACAAATTCAAAAGGCTATCTGTAATTTGCTTCGACCCCTACATTGGGCAACTGAGATCTACATCCTCCAAACCCAACGATGAGAATACAGTTATGCTGTCACTTGTAATCTTTGAGTTTGCATTGTAAGTAGATAAACAGTGTCGGTCTAGGCCCGAAACGTCAGCTTTTGTGCTCCTAAGATGCTGCTTGGCCTGTTGTGTTCATCCAGCTCTACACTTTATTATCTTGGATTCTCCAGCATCTGCAGTTCCTATTATCTCTGAGTCTATTTCATCTTGGTTTGTTGCTGAATTCAGAATCTGAAGCACTGTGTCACATTGTACGGCACTGCAGCCTCACAATATGAGGCATCTGGGTTCGATTCCAGCCTTGGATGACTGTCTTTGTGGAGTTTCCTCGTTCTGCCTGTGCCTGTGTTTTTTTTTCCAGACAATCCGGTTTTCCCCCACAATCCAAAACTGTGTAGATTAAGTCGGCTGGCCATGCCAAACTGCCCTGTACTATCCAGGGTTGTGGATAGAGTAGGCAAATTCGGGATTATAGGGAAAGGATGGAAGGTTGTGTTTAAGGGATGCTCTTCGAAGGGCTTCTGCAGACTCAGTTGGCTGGATGACCTCTTTACACACTGTGGAATTTATATTTTTATTATTCAGTGAGAGACCACTTTGTAAAGCCAAAACATTTTAAATTATGAGCTATCAAGCCAAGCTCTAATCTGGGATCTGATTTATCCAATAATAACATTTGCTGGGATCATAACACAGCCAAGATTCATCACTTCAGATCTCACTGCATTAGCTGAACATTTCAGTTGTCTTTCTCGTGGCTGACATAGGTAGCTAATGCCATCCTGACAATTTAGCACATTACCCAGTTTGCTGCAATCAACCAACAGTGCAATTGTTCCAGTTGAATGAGCATTAAGTTATAAATGTTCATCATTATGTGATTTTTCGCCAGCCAATATTCAAATGAACACATTTGCTCCTCGAAGTCCCATCTAAGTAGAAACAAAAATAACTTTTTAACCTGTTTCTTAAAGATACAAAATAAGAGTCTGTGGCCTGCTGATCACCCCAGAGCATATGAACATTTCTTTAGGCATCGAAAGGATGCACTAGTTCTACAGTTGTATAATGAATGAACTATGAATTCTGAGACCCATGCCATTAATCTAGAGAGCTGTGTTCAAATCTCATCATGGCAGAAGTTGGAATTTTAAAATTCATATTTTTAAAAAAACCTCCCAGTGACTAGAAGACCACTACTGACCGTCAGAAAACTCATCCCCACTTGTTCACTAGTGCCCATCCTTGCCTTGTTTGGCCTATTTGTGACTCCAGTACTACAGTGGCGTGGTTGACTCTTAACTGCTTTCTGAAGAAATTAGGGATGAGCAATAAATGTTTGATGTGGACAGTGACGCCCACATCCTCTGAATGAATAAGTTACAGAAAAAGGCCACCCTATCTTCAGCCACAGTTGAGCCATCCAGCGTTCACACTTTGATTAACAGCCAGAATTGTAGAATCCCTACAATGCCAAAAAGGCCATTCAGGCCATCGAGTCAGCTCTGACTCTCAGAAAAGCATTCCAAACACCCCATCTTCCTGCTAGGAGTTTTTAGTCATGGCTAACCTCCACCTCCCTCAACACTCCAAGGCAATTTAGCACAGCCAATCCACCAAATCTGCTCACTTTTGGACTGTGGGAGAATACCAGAGAACACAATGGAAATCCACAAAGACACAGGGAGAACATGCAAACTCCAGGCAGATATCCATTCAAAGCTGGAACAGAACCCACATCCCTGGTGCTACGAAGCAACAGTACACACGGCTGTGCCACTACAAGTCACTACTCTGCTGTCAGCACAGTTATTACGCCCCTTTGCCATTTACATTGGGCCTCCACACCATTTGTTTCTTCATCCCTCCGCATCCAAATTATGAAAAACACAATTTTCCAAACCCTTTCAGTTCTAAAGAAGATCACAACAGACTCAAAACCTTCATGGTGAATAAGCTTACAGCGCATGGGATCCAGGCTTTGTGTCCAAACTTAACTGAATGGTAGGAAGCAGAGGACGATGGAAGAAGGGTGTTGCGTGAGTGATAGTCAGCGTCCAGGACTTTTTTAGAGGTAGGCACTCAGACCCTTGTCATCTGTGTACACTTTAATGAATGTAGAACTTTTGATCAGTAAGTTGACAAATGATATAAATATTAGTGATGTGGCAGATCACGAGGAGGACTTAAAGGGCGATATAAACAGGGTTGAGGGATGGGACGAACAGTGGTAAATTTAATTTAACCCATAAAAGTCAGAGGTGATACAAAGAAGTAAATGCTTAATGTTAGTACTGTAAAAAAGGTAGGTAGGTTTACAGAGACCTTGGTACGCATTGCTATATAAGATGGACAAAATAGAAACCCATTAGACAAATAGAAAAGGTGGACAGGGGGATAAAGACGACATATGGGATATTTGCTTTCCTCACTCAGGGCATTGAATACGAGAGCAGGAATGAATATGATGGCAGTTCTGTGCAGTGTTAGTTCACTCAGTGTTCGCGTAGTCTGTACAGTTGCAGTCCCCTTCTCACATCAAACTTATACCCCTGGTATTTCACATTTCCACCCTGGGAAAAAGACTCTGATTATCCACTCTATCCATGCCTATCATAATTTTATACCCCTCTGTTAGGTTACCGCTCCGCCTCCAAAGAGCCAGTGAAAATAATTCAAGTTTGTTCAACCTTTCATGACAACTAATAAACTCCAAACCAGGCAAAGCCCTGGTCAGCCTCTTCTGCACCCTCTCCAAAACCTCCATCATCCCTCCTATAGTTTGGCAAACAACACGGTACACAATACTCCAAATGCAGCCTCGCTAACATTTTAAACAGCTAAAGTCTCGGCAACCTGTATACTCCATGTCCTGGCCAAAGAAGGCAGCACATCTTTAGGCTTCTTTAACACTTTATCCTTTGTCACTTTCAGGCAGCTATGGACTTGCCTGCCGAGAACCTTCTGTGTATCAATGCCCCGAAGGTTCCTGCCGCTTACTGTTTACTTTCCTGTTGCTTTTAACTTTCATATAACACTTGTCCAGATCAAAGCCATCTGCCTTTTCTCTGAGCAGCTTTCCAGCTGAGCAAAATCCTGCTGTACCTATCGCCAACCTTCGTTTTACAACCTGCAACTTCACTAATTTTTGTGTTGCCTGCGAACTTACAAATCAGACTACTTACATTTTCATCCATGTCATTTCTATAAATTACAAATAATAGAGGTCCCAGCGTTAATCCCAGTGGAAGACTACTGGTTGCTGACCTCAAGTCAGAATATGTATGTGGGGCGGAGGCTTACATAGACAGATAAGAAGTGATAAGAGGCGTGAGTGTTGCGGGGGAGGCTTATATAGATAGATAAGGTGTGATGAGATGTGTGCGTTGGGGGGAGGCTTATATGGACAGATAAGACGTGATTAGATGTGTGTGTCGGGGGAGGCTTATATAGACAGATAAAACGTGATAAGATGTGTGTGTGTAGGGGGGAGGCTTATATAGACAGATAAGACGTGATTAGATGTGTGTGTCGGGGGAGGCTTATATAGACAGATAAGACGTGATTAGATGTGTGTGTCGGGGGAGGCTTATATAGACAGATAAGATGTGATTAGATGTGTGTGGGGGGGGAGGCTTACATAGACAGATAAGACGTGATAAGAACTGTGTGTGGCGGGGGGAGGCTTACATAGACAGATAAGACGTGATAAGATGTGTGTGTCGGGGGAGGCTTATATAGACAGATAAGATGTGATTAGATGTGTGTGGGGGGGGAGGCTTACATAGACAGATAAGACGTGATAAGAACTGTGTGTGGCGGGGGGAGGCTTACATAGACAGATAAGACGTGATAAGATGTGTGTGTGGTGGGGGGAGGCTTATATAGATAGATAAGACGTGATAAGAACTGTGTGTGGCGGGGGGAGGCTTACATAGACAGATAAGACGTGATAAGATGTGTGTGTGGTGGGGGGAGGCTTATATAGATAGATAAGACGTGATAAGATGTGTGTGTCGGCGGAGGCTTATATAGACAGATAAGACGTGATTAGATGTGTGTGTCGGGGGAGGCTTATATAGACAGATAAGATGTGATTAGATGTGTGTGGGGGGGGGAGGCTTACATAGACAGATAAGACGTGATAAGAACTGTGTGTGGTGGGGGGAGGCTTACATAGACAGATAAGACGTGATAAGATGTGTGTGTGGTGGGGGGAGGCTTATATAGATAGATAAGACGTGATAAGATGTGTGTGTTGGGAGGGAGGCTTATATAAACAGATAAGACGTGACAAGATGTGTGTCTGCATCTACATAAATGATGTCTGTACTTTGGGGTTTAGCAGAAGAGATTTCACCAGTTAGGCCTCTTCTCAGAATTTAGGAGATTTAAAGGCAATCTTATTGAAGTCTTCAAGATTTCTGTGTCCGTGGATTATTAAATTGCAAAGGTGGCCTATAGTAGAGTGATGTACTCTTCCAGTTGGATGTGTGAGAAAATTGGAAGTATGTGAATGTTAGTGATGATTATGTCTGCAGGAATTGTGTTTGGTTGCAAATCATTATCAGATCGCATGGAGAGGTTGGAGGATCAGTTAGACATAATGATGAATTTATAGGAGCTAGCAGCTGTGATGGATGGCAGTTTCAAGATGGTAGAAAAGCCATACGTACAGTTGGGTTACCTCGTGGAAGGGTAGAAGACGTATACAGGTAGCCCAGGAGTCTACTGTGGCTATCCCCATCTCAAACATGTTTGCTGTTTCGGAAATTTTAGTGTGTGATAGACTGTCCGACCAACATAGCACTGACAACCAAGTTTCTGGTCCAGAGGCTGGCTCTTTTGGAATGGGGGGTACATCAGGTTCCAAGCAATCAAGTGCGATAGGGGACTTGAGTCCCTCTCTCTCGCTAGAGGCACAAACATTTCTGAGGCCAGCAACGAAATATCAGAATGGTGTCAAAGATAATAGGAACTGCAGATGCTGGAGAATCTGAGATAACAAGGTGTAGAGCTGGATGAATGGTGAGTCGCCTGCCAGGTGCCAGGATCAAGGATGTCTCAGAGAGTGTGCAGTATTATCCCAAAGAAGAGAGAGACCAGATGAGGTCTCATGGAGAGGTTGGAGAATCAGTTAGACATAATGATGAGTTTATAGGAGTTAGCAGCTATGACGGATCAGAGATAATGGGAACTGCAGATGCTGGAGATTCCGAGATAGTAAAGCGTCAGGCTGGATGAACACAGCAGGCCAAGTAGCATCTTAGGAGCACAAAAGCTGACGTTTCTGGCCTAGACCCTTCATCAGAAAACGGGGATGGGGAGAGGATTCTGAAATAAATAGGGAGAGAGGGGGAGGTGGGCCGAAGATGGATAGAGGAGAAGATAGGTGGAGAGGAGAGTATGGGTGGGGAGGTAGGGAGGGGATAGGTCAGTCCGGGGAGGACGGACAGGTCATGGGGGCAGGATGAGGTTAGTAAGCAGGAAATGGAGGTGCAGCTTGAGGCAGGAGGAGGGGATAGGTGAGAGGAAGAACAGGTTAGGCAGGCAGGGACGAGCTTGGCTGGTTTTGGGATGCATTGGGGGGAGGGGAGATTTTGAAGCTTGTGAAATCCACATTGATACCATTGGGCTGCAGGATTCCCAAACAGAATATGAGTTGCTGTTCCTGCAACCTACGGGTGGCATCACTATGGCACTGCAGGAGGCTCAGGATGGACATGTCGTCTAAGGAATGGGAGGGGGAGTTAAAATGGTTCGCGACTGGGAGGTGCAGTTGTTTATTGTGAACCGAGCAGAGGTGTTCTGCAAAGCGGTCCCCAAGCCTCTGCTTGGTTTCCCCAATGTAGAGGAGGGCACACCGGGTACAGTGGATACAGTATACCACATTGGCAGATGTGCAGGTGAACATCTGCTTGATGTGGAAAGTCATCTTGGGGCCTGGGATGGGGGTGAGGGAGGAGTTTGTGGGGGTAGGAATGTTGTACACATTGGAACCAACGATGCATGAAGAGGCAGGGCAGGTTTGTGATGAGAGAATCTAGGAAATTAGGCAGGAGGTTAAGAAATGGTACTCCAGGGTAGTAATATCTGGATTACTCTAGTGAGAGCAGGAACAGGAGGACAGACCAGATGAATGTGCGACTGAGGATTTCTTGCAGTGGAGAAAGATACACATTTTTGGATGAATGGAGCCACTTCTGGGGTAGCAGTGACCTGGTTTGGTACCGCCTGAAATTGGAGGTGTCAGTGTTGGACTCGGGTGGAAAAAATTAAAAGTCACACGAAGCAGGCAATAGTCCAACAGATTTGTCTAAAATCAGAAGCTGTCTGAGTGCTTTCCCTTTGTCAGGTGAAGTGAATTTGGAAGGTAAATAACATTCCGGCAGCCAGATTTGCTGGATCCAACGGGGGAATGGGAGATAAACTGAGAAAAGGGACCAGTGTGAGTCTGGTACAGTTTGGGAAAGAACCAAGTCAAATAGTCAAAGCAGGAAGGTGCAAAGCAGACAATGAGATAGAGCCGATAAATTAAACTGCATTTATTTAAATGCAAGAGGTCTGACAGTGAAGGCAGATGAACTCAGGCAATGGCTGGAAACATGGGACTGGGGTATCATAACTATTGCAGAGACATGGCTCAGGGATGGGCAGCTTAGTGTTCCAGGGTATAGATACAATAATAAGAATAGTAAATGAGGGAAGGTGGAGAGGGAGTGGTGTTTTTGATTAGGGACAACATTACGGCTCTACTTGAGGCAAATATTCCAGGGCCTCAGTCCAGTGAAGTTATTTGGGTGGAATTGAGAAATATGATAGTGATGATCAACTTGTTGGCATTGTTAGCTCAGATTCTCCAGCATCTGCAGTTCCTACAATCTCTGACACCACTCTGATATTTCATTGCCGGCCTCAGAAATGTTTGTCTGTGCCTTTGATGAGAGAGGGGGACTCAGGTCCCCTATCGCCACTTGATTGCTTGGAACCTGATGTACCCCTCATTCCGAAAGAGCCACCCCAGCACCTCACCAGCCCCGGTCCAACACCACCAGTGCCACTACCACCAATAGTCAGCAGGAAACTGATAGGCAAATTTATAAGGAGATCTGTTTTCCATCAGAGTAATAGAGTGATAATGGTTGGGCATTTTAACTTCCAAACATAGACAAGGACTGCCATAGTGTTAAGGGATCCAATGGAGAGGAGTTTGTGAAATATGCGCAATAAATGTTTCTTATTCCGTGTTTGAATGTACGTTCTAGAGGAGGAGCAAAACATAACCTTCTCTTGACACGTAAGGCAGGCAAGTGACTGAGCTAAAAGGAACTGCAGATGCTGAAGAATCCGAGATCACAAGGTGTAGAGCTGGACGAACACAGCAGGCCAAGCAGCATCAGAGGAGCAGGAAAGCTGATGTTTCAGGCCTGGACCCTTCTTCAGAAATGGGTTTTTTCCCTTTTCTGATGAAGGGTCTAGCCCCGAAACGTCAGCTTCCCTGCTCCTCTGATGCTGCTTGGCCTGCTGTGGTCATCCAGCTCTACACCTTGTCCTCAAGTGACTGAACTGTCAGTTGTGGAGCACTTTGAGAAATGCAATGAAAATTCTATTTTAAAGATTTTAATAGGTTTGAAATAATTATTGCAGGCTCAGTGCTGTCACAGCAGTTGTTCACAGCATACATTAACGATTTGTGTAAAGGAATTTAATGCAATATCACCAAATTTGCAGATGACAATAAGCTGAGTGGCAGTGTCTGTTGTGGTAGGATGCTCAAAGGCTGCAGAATGACTTGTGTAGACTAGCTGAGTAGCCAATACTTGCCAAAAGCAATATAATATGGATAAATGTGAGGCTACCCGTGTTGGTCGCAAAAACTGGAAGGCAGATTATTATCTAAATGGTGGCAGTTTTGGAAAATGTGAGAAGCGCCTAGGAGTCACGGTGGAGCTTTCCTGCTCCTCAGATGCTGCTTGACCTGCTGTGTTCGTCCAGCTCTACACCTTGTGATCTCGGATTCTCCAGCATCTGCAGCTTCTTTTAGCTCAGTCACTTGCCTGCCTTACGTGTCAAGAGAAGGTTATGTTTTGCTCCTCCTCTAGAACATACATTCAAACACTGAATAAGAAACATTTCTTGCGCATACTTGACAAACTCCTCTCCATCGGATCCCTTAACACTATGACAGTCCTTGTCTATGTTTGGAAGTTAAAATGCCCAACCATTATCACTCTATTACTCTGATGGAAAACAGATCTCCTTATAAATTTGCCTATCAGTTTCCTGCTGACTATTGGTGGTAGTGGCGCTGGTGGTGTTGGACCGGGGCTGGTGAGGTGCTGGGGTGGAGCTTTCGGAATGAGGGGTACATCAGGTTCCAAGCAATCAAGTGGCGATAGGAGACTTGACTCCCTTCTCTCGTCAGAGGCACAGACAAACATTTCTGAGGCCGGCAATGAAGATTGGCATGCAGGTGCAACAAACAGTCAGGAAAGTTAATGCCATGCTGGTCTTCATAGCCAGAGGATTGGAGTATCAAATTAAGGATGTCTTGTGCAGTTATACAGCGCCTTGGTAATGTCACACATTGAGTATTGTGTGCAGGTTGGTCTCCCAGTCTAAGGAAGAAAATTCTTGCTGGAATTTTGAAGAATGAGGCGGGAATCTCACAGAAACATATAAAATCCTGATGGGTCTGGACGGGTTAGATGTGGGAAGAAAGTTCCTGATGTTGGGGTATCCAAAATTAGGGTTTGCAGTCTAAGAGTAAGGAAGAAGCCATTCAGGGCTGAGATGAGGAAGAAATTCTTCAATCAGTGATTGCGAACCTGTTGAATTCCCTCCCACAAAATGTTTTTGGGCCCCATTCATTGGATATATTCAAGAGGGAGCTGGATGTGGCCCTTGTGGCTAAAGGGGTCAAGAAATATGGAGAGAAAGCGGGAATTGGATAATGAGATTCCATGATCAGCCATGATCACGTTGAATGAAAGTGCAGGCTCGATGGGCCAAATGGCCTTTTTCTGCACCTATTTTCTACCTTTCTGTATTTCTTTGATCGAAAAGTCAAAGTTCTAAATTGGAAGAAGGCCGATTTTGACGGTATTAGGCAAAATGTCTCAGATGTTGATGGGCACGGATATTTGCAAACAAAGGGGCAGTTGGAAAGTGGGAAGCACTTAAAAAATGAGATAACGATAGGCCAGAGGCAGTACGTTACCATTAGGGTGAAGGGCAAGGCTGGTAGATGCTGAATGACTAGAGAAATTGAGGTTCTGGTCAAGAAAAAGAAACAGGCATGTGTTAGTTATAGACAGCAGGGCTCAAGTAAATCCCTGGAGGAGTAGAAAGGCGGGTAGGAGTATACTTAAGATGGCAAATGGTGGGGGGGAGCAAAAAGGTGACATGAGATCACATTGCAAAGTAGCATTAAGAAAAGTCCAAAGGGCTTCTACAAGGAATAGAGCCCCTTAAAGATCAGCAACTCTGCCTACATGTAGAACTGCAGCAGATGTGTGATAAACTAAACAAATATGTTGCATCAGCACTTATTATAGACAAGGATATCTAAACTAGAGAACTTGGAGAAATAAATAGAGGTATATAGTGCCCATGCTACACAGGATGAGGTGCTGGACGCCCTAAAATGCATAAAAAGGAATAATTCCCCTGGAACAAGATTGGGTGTACTGTAAAACCTGTTGCGGAATGAGGGAAGTGATTGCGAGGTCACTCTTTAAGATGTTTGTATCATTAACAGCCATGGGTAAGGAACCGGAATATTGGAGGTTGGCTAATGTGGTAAGTAAAAGCCAGGGAACTCTACACCAGGAAGCCTGACATCAGTGGTGGTCTAGTTGTTGGAGAGGACTCAGAGAGATAGGACTTTCGTGTATTTTGAAATTCACGGCCTGATTAGAGATACTCAACGTGGGTTTGTGCATGGGAAGTCAACTACAATGAATTAGATTCAGTTTTGTTTTAAACAAGTGACAAAGAGCATTGATGAAGGCACAGCAGTGGATGTGATCAATATGGGCTTCAGTAAGGTGATTGAACAAGGTTCCACATGGTAGGCTCATTAACAAGATGAGATTACAAGGAATACAGGGAGAACTAGCCATTTGGATACAAAATTCTCTCCGTGGTAAGAGACGGAAAGTAGTTTCGAGGGGTTGTTTTTCAGACTGGCAGCCTGTGACCAAATGTGTGCTGCAAGGATCGGTGCTGGGTACACAGTCTTATTTTTGCTATTTACGTCAATGATGTCGGATATCAATACAGGAGGTGTGGTTAGTAAGTTTGCAGATGACTCCAAAATTGTTGGTTTAGTGGGCAATGAAGTTTATCTCAGAGTATAATGGGACCTCGATCAGATGGGCCAATGGGCCAAAGAGTGACAAATGGATTTTACTTTAAATAAATGTGAGGTGCTGCATTTTGTTAGCAAAAATCAGGGCAGGATTTATACGTTAAATGGCAAGAATTTGGGAGTGTTATTGAACAAAGAGACTTTGGAGTTCATGCCCATAGTTCCTTGAAAGTGGAGTCGGAGGTAGACAGGGTATTGAAGAAGCCATTTGGTATGTTTGCATTTATTTGTAGGTGAGGAATGTAGGAGTTGGGAGGTCATGTCGTGACTGTACAGCACAGTGGATCGGCCACTTTTGGAATTTTGCATTCAATTGCGGTCTCCCTGCTGCAGGAAAGATACTGTTAAACTTGAGATCGTACAGAAAAGCGTTGCAAGGATGTTGACAGGGTTGGAGGGTTTGAGCCAAAGAGAGAGGCTGAATAGGCTGAGGTTATTTTCGCTCGAGCATCGAACGCTGATGTGTGACCTTATAGATGTTTATAAAAACATAAGTGACGTGTATCGGGTGAATAGTCAAGATATATTCCCCAGGGTAGAAGAGCCCAAAGCTACACTTGGTGCAGTAAAATATGAGCTGCCAGAGGAAGTAGTGGAGACTGGTACATTTAAAAGGCACTAGAATGGATACACATAAAGGAAGGTTTTGGAGGGATATGGGACAAATGCTGGGAAGTGGGACTGAGTCAGATTAATTCAGGATATCTGGTCGGCATGAATGAGTTAGACCGAAAGGCCATGTTGTGCATCTCTATGATTCTAAGTTAATATTAAAAGACAGGGTATTTTATGATGAACTATTTCCATTGGTTGGAGACTCTACAACTGGTTGAGAATTAGAATCAGAGAAATATTAGGTAGCACTTCTACATAAAAATTTTGTAACTTTCTTCCAGTGAATGCTGGATCAGTTGTTGGTTTTAAATTGGAGACAGATCCAATTTTGTTCAGCAAGGTATCAGAGGGTAAGAGCTAAAGGCAGGTATATGGAGTTAGGCCAGAGATCAGCCATGATGTCATTGACTGGCAGAACAGGCTCAAGGGACTGAATTACCTACTCCTGTTCCTGTGTTCAGTGGAGACACAGTTGGAAATAATTTATTATTTTAAAAATGACACCCAAATGCCCAGATTTATTGCTGCTTCTTTCAAATAGCTATCCCAGGCTTCTTTCTTAATAACCAGGACATTGTTGGAAAGGATTGCTTCCTGCTATTTTAGCATTTAACATGCTAATTTACATCAATATGCTGAAGCTTCATTTTAATTATTTGCTGTCCACCACAACTCACAGTTCCCCAAAGCACTTTTCAGAGACTCAGTGATGTAGTTAGAAGATGTGTTCTCTAACTCTAATTCCAAAACATTTGCCCCAAATCTTGCCCTTTTAGAAAATGGGCACAATATCCAAGGGAAGCTCTCTTCTGGAGACTGGTTTCAAATCCTGATGATTCCATAATGATGGAATTTGAATTCTATATATAAACAAAATCTGGAATTAGAAAGCTAATGATGACCTGTGTCTGCAATACCCATCTGGTTCACTGTTGCCCCTTTATGTAAGAATACTGCCATCATTGTCAGCTCTAGTCTACGTCTAACCTCAGACTTACAGCAATGTTCTTGACTCTCACTTGCCCTCTGGGCAATTAAACATGATCAATAAATGTTGGCCTAGCCAGTGATACCTACATCCCGTTAATACATATTTTAAATGCTGCATTTAGAACCTGTGCTCTCCAACTCCTGTTCCATGAGTTCTCTTGTGACAGTGGCACTTTTGTAACTTGGGTTTCTGCCAAGGAATGTGGAAAGATTTATCAATGTTCTAAGTGTGAATAAGTCGCTTCTCCCACTTCTCATGTCGAGAGCACATTTAGCTTATTCAGTCTCTTCAAGTCACTCCAAGTCACAACCAGGCCATTCTGGGAATTCTATCTGAGACCGCAACTAACTTATGTGGATATCACTGAATTTATTTCTCTTTCTGCTCAAGGCGCCCTTGCACAAACTCACATTGTGTACTGTTCTGTCTTGATTGATCACTCTTGTGTGTTTCACTATTTTCAGCAGAGACTAGAGATCGCCTTGTCCATCAACAATTCTACCCTTATTTTTTGTATTGCATGTGTCCTTTTCTTCCACAAAAAGTTGAATTTGTACCCCTTCAACTCCCAAAAGACTTGTTTATCTTTCCAGTTACCTGGTCTGTCCAGGTCTTCTCAAACTGTTAGCACCTTCTGTGTCGCTAACTCACTTTTCAACTTTTGAGACATGTTAAATTTTTGGAGGTAGACACTGTATAGCCAAATTCAGAGCATATTTGCATTGCATCCTTTTCCGATAATAGTCATTTCTTTTGTCTTCAGTCTTTTATACTCCAGAATCACAACAGAGAAAAGGTGCTCTTGCCCATTAAGTCTGCACAGACATATCTTCACTAGTCTAACTTTTCTACTCTCTGATCACAGTCTTGAATGCTATGACATTTCAAGTGCTCATCTATGTACTTCTTAAATATTTTAAAGTTGCCTGCTTCTTCTGCCTTCTCAGACAGTGTATTCCAGAATCCCGCCACATATGGAATGGAAAAGTATTCCTCAAATCCCTCTAAGCCTCTGGCACTTCATTTTAAAATTATAAATACCACCTCCCACATCCCAACAATTATTCAATCTTCAACGAAGGGAACAGCTGGTTTATATCCACACTGTCCATAGCCCTCATATTCTGATACAACTCTATCAGGTCCCGTCTCAAACTTCCCTGCTCCAAAGATAACAACCTGACATTACCTAGCCTAGCTTCCTTGCTGAAATGCTCTATATCAGGCAACATCCTGGCGAATCTCCTCTGCAGCCCCTCCAGTACACAATCTCAGCAAAGCAATCTTTCCTACTCAGCGATACAATTCACATTTTTTTGGGGGGTCTTCCAATTCCATTGTCCTTCTTCTATAAAATGCTGAAATTTTATCTCCATCACTCAGTTAATCCCAGATTGGAGAACACTTCCTCCCTTCTCCACTAGATCCACCATTTTCTTTGTGTGACTGGGGATCAGATCGACTTTTATAAATCTTCCAAATGAGGCCAATGATCCTATTCTTATGGCGAACTGACTCTGTTGATTCAAAACTTCAAATAGTGATCAGTTCTCAGCTCAAAGTGGCACATATGAGGATTTTTTCCCCCACCAATAAACAACTTCTGCTGTCTTTCTGATACCAGGTCTCTGGATGTCCTGTGGTGACTGATCATGTCACATTAGTTATTCAGTGTAAATTTTAGATGCCCTTGTGCTTGAGTCGGTACACAGGCTTGTGAAAGTACATCAAAACCTGTGAGGTCTGCCTGCTACATGCAACAAAATCTTTATCAGATTTTGGTCTTTGTGGTTTCTGTGTTGTGTTGCCACTTACCGTAAACTTCCATGAATAACTCTTGCTCCAAAATATGCATAACATCATGTTATTTTTCAAGAAAAAGAAAAGCATATTGTTCTTTTTGATGACTCTATTGTAATCTTGTTCTCACATTTATGTGCAAATGGCATATCCCCTTGCTGTGGGATGAGCAAGGAAAATTTAAACATTTCGATAGCAGATGATAGATTTGTAGTGATATGAGTGAATTAGTAATCCAAAAGCCCAAATTACAAACTTCAGGAAATGGACACAAAACGCAGCACAGAAATGAGTATCATTTAATTCATTAACACTCAACGCTTGTCACAGTAATCTTAGCAATTATGTAAAAGCAATCAATTCTTGAGAAAACACATTTGATTCATCATTAAGCTGGTCTTATTCAGGCTGGTCTCCATCGAACATTGTCTGGTTCACTTAAAAGGGTTCTGGCATAGGATCAGTTCAAAGGCAATTAGAGACACCCACTTAGAACATAGAACATAGAACACTACAGCACAGTACAGGCCCTTCGGCCCTCGATGTGGCACTGACCTGTGAAACAAAACTGAAGCCCATCTAACCTACACTACTCCATTATCATCCATATATTTATCCAATGACCATTTAAGTGCCTTTAAACCTGGTGAGTCTACTACTGTTGCAGGCAGGGCATTCCACACCCTTACTACCCTTTGAGTAAAGAACCTACCTCTGACATCTGTCCTATATCTATCAGCCCTCAATTTAAAGCCATGTCCCCTCATGCTAGCCATCTCCATCCAAGGAAAAAGGCTCTCACTGTCCACCCTATCTAACCCTCTGATCATCTAACATAAACAGTAACACACACACACACACACACACACACACACACACACACACACACACACACACACACTTGCACTCACAAATGTATGTGGAGTCATATACACGCACAGAATAACATGCACACTTGTGTGAAAATACACAACAAAGGTCCATAATAACAGTACACACTTGGTCTAACACACACTGTAACACAAAGTTACACACACAGACACACACACACACACACACACACAAACACACACACACAGACACACTAACACATGCACATGCAGTAACACACATAGGTTAACATATCCACGGGCAGTAATGCATACATACACACAAAAGCACACGCACATATATTCTCACCTATCACAAACATTATGGGACCTAGTCTCCAGTCACAGAAACAGCTTTCTATCTCCCATCATCACCACCAGCTGTCTCCTACCACTGTGGTGGAGATGCCAGTGTTGTACAGGGTTTTGCGAAGTCAGAACTCACATGAAACCAGGTTATTGTCCATTGGATTGATTTGAAATCACAAGCTTTCGGAGCACTTCTTTACCTAACGAAGGGGCAGTGGTCCAAGAATTTTTTAATTCAAATAAACCTGTTGGTCTATAAGCTGGTGTCATGTGACTTCTGACTTTGCCCTACCTCTAAGCCAAAAGACAGAGAATATTTGCTTAGTGGGAAAATATCTAAACCTATATGTTAGAACTAGAGTGATCAGAGACAAGCCAACGAAGGATTTTTATCATCCAATTTGTCTTGTCATTCTGGAGCACTCACCTGCAATACTCTGGTAGATCTAGAGTTCAACAACAAATAACAGAACGTATAGTTTCTTCAGTCAGATCAATTACTGCAGAGGCTGTAAACAAAAATGCTGGAAATCAGAGCTCTGATAAGCGTCAGCTGGACTGGAAAAGTCAGCTTGCTCTCTCTCCATGAATGCTACCTGACCCGTTGTGATTTAAAGCAGTTTTTTGTTTTCAAGAGAGATTCGTCAGTTTTTGTTTTGTGACTGTGTGTGATTCTGGGTGATCGTTGGTGGTGAGAGTGTGTGTGTGTGTGTGTGTGTGTGTGTGTGTGTGTGTGTGTGAGAGAAGTAAACAAAAATTTAGGATGACATCCTGCTTTATTTAATACTTAACCCTACTTGCAAAGCCAATTACCACATTTATTTTTTGAAGCATTTTATCACCTACTACCTCCAACAGTGGGCGAGTATGTGAACAGATTCCACTGCTCCTGTGCCTGTCTTCAAATTTTATCCCACAGGTATCACTTCCCCCTCCTTGTTATTTCTTCCAATGTGATAACTTTCACAGGTTAACCTACATGTCCGAGTGTCTCTACATTTAAACAGCTCTACCTGTGCCCTCACCCTTCCCAAAATCGACAAGATTCATCACTTCGTAAACTTTTAATTACACCATGAAAAACCATGGTCTGGATTGGTACATGCAACAAGAATTGTAAAGGATCTAATGCTGACATCTGGAAAGCTCTGCCGTATCTTTCTCTCAGGTCAGAAAACCATCCATTCAAGCTCTTGGAAATCGGAGCAGGACTCTTGAGCCTGCTATACCATTCAATAAGATCATAGCTGATCCAACATGCCCACTATTCCGCCCTTTACCTGTCACCCTTGGTTCCTTAAGTTATCAAGAATCTTTTGACTGAGACTTAAATAACAACAAGGAATTCTGAAAATGCACAGCCCTCTGCGAGGAGAAATCCCTCCTCATCTTGGTCTTAAATCGGTGCCCCTTTGCCACTCTATGAGCAAAAGTGCTTACAGTACTCCAGATGTGGCATCACCAGCCTCTTGTATATTTACAGTAAGGCTTCCACACACTTATTGTCCAAACTCCTTGAAATAAGGGCCAGCATTTCAGAAGCCAGCCTGATTACCTGCTACATCCTTGGTGCTAGCTTTATATGTTTCATTTCTCTCAAGTGCCTCTGTTGCAAATTTTTTTTTTTGCAGCTTTTCTTGTTTAAATCATGCAATTTCAAAATCTGATTGACTAAGTTCCCCACACGGCACCTGTACACCAATCACCCTTTTAGTAACATGTTCATCCGTTCACTGTAACATCTGTTTTGTGGAATTCAAAACGTTTTTTAACCAGCTGAGCTTTATTTTATTGCTAGATTTTGTTTAAGTCAGCATGGAGTAGTTGGGATCAGAACATGGGTCTTGTAGATCAGAGGTAGAAACACTACTACTGTACCTTCTGGACTTTATGGGACCTGTGGTTGTCCTTTTATCGTACTATATGTCACTTCATTAAAACATGAAGCTAACTGGTCAGAAAACTTTTTTCCATTTGACCTTCTATGCTGGTTGACCTCCAAAACCCATGCTTTTGCAAATCAGAATTAATATTTTCTATCATACCATAATCTGGCAGCTTTCAGCCAGTCCAATGTTCTTCATTCACTTGTGGGATGCAGGTGTCGCTGGCTGGGCCCAGCATTTATTGCCCGGCCTTAGTTGCCGCTTGAGAATAGAGGGGTGAGCTGCCTCCTTGAACTGCTGCTGTCCACCTGCTGTGCCGTTTGGCACCAAATTCAAGGAATTTGAACCAGCGACCATGAAGGAATATCGACACAGCTGTATGTCAGCATGGTGGGGAACATGCCTGGAATGTTGTTCCCATGTTCTCTCAACCTTTATCTTTCTCTCCCACAGCTCTCTTTCTCTCTATCATTGCAAGAAAAGACTCGTCATTATATCTCCCTTTACCTTTCCTTCCTCAATCCGCATTTCCTGAATGCAGCAACATCGCTGCTTTTTGGTGCCAAAAAAGAACAGATTGGGGAATGGGATGTAGGATCAAAAAGAGACAGGGAACGAATGGGGGCTGTTCTCCTGCGTACTCTGGGGGGCGGGGGGTGGCGGTGGGAGGGTTTGCGAGAAGAGTGTACAGTAAGTTTAAACAGTTTGTTGCCCTTGCTCTTCTAGATGGAAGTTACCATGTGTTCGCAAGGTGCAGCAGATGACCTTCGGTAAATTTCTGCTATGTGTCTTGTGGATAGTACTCACTGCTGCTTCAGTGGTGAAGGCAGTGAATATTTGTGGCGCCAGTCAGGTATGCTGCTTTGTCTTCACTGGCGTCAAGCTTCTTGAATTTTGTTAGGGCTGCCCTCATCCAGGCAAGTCGGGAATATTCCATCATACTCTTGACTCAAGTCTTGTAGATGGTGAACAGGCTTCAGAGAGCAGCCTACCTGATCGCTGACCAGCTCTTGCAGGCCCCTGTATGTCTTGATATCACATGCTATATTTAGTCATACATTTACAAATTCCCTAATTTGGTGTCCCTTAATGTCACTCAATGTCTTCTGTTGCCATTCTATCAGCAAATTTATTCATATTTGTCTCTTCATCTGTCTTCCTTGTTTTTAGGTGAGGAGAAATAAAAAAACTGTCGATTTTGATTTTGCTCAATGACACTGAAGGAAAAGCGATATAATTTCAAGTCAGGATGGCGAATGCCTCGGAAGAGATTTTCAGAGGTGATGTTCCCGAGTGTCTGTTGCAGTTGTCCTTCAAGATGGAAGGAGTCAAATGTTTGGAAGGCACTGCCTAAAGATCTTCAGTGAATTTTTGCAGCACTTCTTGTAGGTTGCTGCTACCGAGTGCTGATAGTGAAGGGGCAAGTGCTTCTGGTTGTGCTGCCAATCTAGTGGGATGCTTTGTCCTGGAAATGTATCACTGTTCCTTCAAAATCCTGGAATTCCCTCCCTAACAACATTGTAGGTCTACCTCCAGTACATGGTGTGCAGAGGTTCAAAAATTCAGCTCAAGGGCAGCGGGGAAGGGCCATAGAATACCGGCCAGCGAGGGGCTCCCACCTCCTACAAGCGATTTTTTTAAAGAAACTGCTGCTTTGAACTGCCTTGCTAAATGAACAGCTTTGCATTTTCCAGTATTATAATCCATTTGTCAACTCTTTTGCACACATTTGAGTTTTTCAAAAGAGAATTGGATAATTATCCGAATGTGAAGGACTATTACAGCCTGAGGGGTAAGGCAGGCAATACAGAATACAAACAAATGAGCAACAGTACCGACGCTGTCCTGTAAGCCTGTCCCTTCATTTAATAAATCACTGGCTGTTGCGATTTAAAACTCAACTCTACATTCCTGCATATTCTCCAAGAGCCTTTCATCCCTCTGTGAATCAAAAATCTATTGACCTCTGCCTTTAAGCAAGATGATTCCCAAAGACTCAAATAAGTCACCTCTGAGTCTGCAAAAGGATGCACATATAGCCTGTCTATCTTCCCTCAAAAGGCAATCTGCTCATTCCGAGTATTTATCTAGTATAACCTCCTGTGAACTGTTGCTAACGCAATAGAGTAGCTGGATCATTTTTTCTATTCATTCATGGAACGTGGGCATCATTGGCTTGGCCAGCTCTTGAAAGAACTAACCCTATTCTCCGTTCCTATCAACATAACCTTCTAACTTCATTCCTTACAAATATATATCCATCTCTGTCATGAAAAGCTCTTGTGGAATCTAACCCTACCACTGTCACAGGCAGCGTAGTCCAATTCCTAACAACTCTGAGTAACATTGTTTCTCCTCATCACACTGCTAGCTCCCTTACTGACAATCTTGAAGTTGTGACCCTTAGTTCCTGACAAACCAACTCATGGAAGCAGAATATCCTTCTTTACCATGTCAAAACTATTCATAATTTTGAACACTTCATTAAGTCAGCTCTTAACTTTCTCTGCAGCAAGGAGAATAACTAATTTTCTAATTGTTCCTTTTTTTCTAAAATCCTTAATTCCTTGTATTATTCTGGTAAATCTCCTTTGCGCGCTCTCCAGGGTATTAGCATCCTTCCTTAAATAATATACCCAGGATTGAAGAAAATAGTCCAAATATGGTCTGGCCAATGATTTATAGAGGTGTAGCAAAACTTCCTTGCTTTTATACTCTCGACCTCTATTTATAAACTCAAGCATTCTATAAACATTGTATCAACTCTTTCAACTTCCCTGGCTAACTCCAGAAAATTATGTTTGTGAATCCCAAGATCCCTCTGCTTCTGTATTCCCCTCAAAGTTGTGCTGTTAAGTCAGTATTGTCTCTACTAAAATGCATTGCCTCAAATTTTTCTGCATTGAAATTCGTTTGCCAGGCATCTGCGCATTTGGCCAACTAATCAATGTCTCTCTGAATTCACTCAGTGACATCCTCGCAATTCATTTTTCGCCCAAGCTTTTTATCAACCGTGCAAATTTATAAATTTTGTCCTCAATACACATCTCCAAACTGTTTATGTGAATCAGCAAAAGCAAAGTAACCCTGATCCCTGGAGAACACTGCTTTCAACCCGTCTCCAGCCTGAGAAATGCCCATTTAAACCTCTCGAGTCAACTTCTAATTCATCTGTTAAGGACTCGTCGATCCTAAACATTTCGAATGATCTAACCATCCTGCTCCATGGCACTATTTCAAATGCTTTCTGAAAGTCCAAATACACATCACAGCATTTCTCTTATCCATTATCTGTGTTAGCTCTTAAAGAACTTATTTATAATTGTCAGATATGACATGCCCTTAACTAAGCCTTGTTAGTGTCTAGTATGAACTTACTTTTTCTAAGTGTATATTTACCTTATCCCATACTGTGGTCTCCATCAGTTTTCCCACCATTGGTGGCTACATAGTAAAATATCAGCTGAGAAAGTGAGTGAAGAGGGCAGTGAAGAGGATCACATGGAGCAGAAATGCCAGTATCGTCAGGTTGAACCAGTCGACATGCTTCTATATATTTATCTATCAGAAGTACTCATGTGATTCCAATCTGTCGCTTCCAATCCCCAAGTTTTCAGCTTCCTCAATTTGCTCGTCTATTTGTTAGATGCTCTTAGATGTTCTCACTCATAACTTTCACACACAAATGATCTGCATTGTCTCTTTGTTATTTGGAGAAATCGTTACCAGTTGCTCTAAAGGGAAGAACCAGGAGACGGAAACTTAAATTAGATGTCAAAGAGACCAAACATGACAACAGCGATCATTTTTACACTTAGTGAGTGATTAGGGTCTGGAATCTATTGCCTTCATAGATGACAGCTTTCAAGGGGACCCGGGGGGGGGGGGGGGGCAGACTATTTATACAATGATTGAAAGAATTATCTATCTATTTTAGACTTCTAAATCTTAAGACTACAATCGTTACAGGTACAAATGAGAAATTATTTTTAGTTTCAAAGGCAACATTAATTTTATCTGTCACAATGATTTAGGCCAAGAATAAATTTCGACAAAGGTTTTCCAAATTCCAATCCGTGGTTCAATAGCATGGGTACATCAAGCACTGGACATCTCTCTCTCGCCTTTACCTTCTGTTTTCCTCTGTGCCAAGCTACCTGCTTCTAATTCTGTTTCATTCTCTACCTTTCTCCACACCCCCTCCCACTACTCTCTCCCCCATCGTTCTCTCTTTCCCTCTGTCTTTCTCCCACCTGTCTTTCTTGTTACCTTCCTTCCGTTCTCGTTATCTTTCCCAATCATTCTCGATATCTGTCTTCCCCATTCATTCTTTTTATCTTCTCCTCCTCTCATTCTCGCTATCTTTCTGTCCCTATTCTTGCTAGATCCTTCCACTTCATTCTCATTATCTTTTCACCCTCCCGTTCTAGCAATCCTTCTCCCCCATTCTTTCTCCCTTCCCTCCTCATTCTATCAATCTTTCTCGACCTCTCTGTTCTCTCAACCTCTATCTTTCTCTTCCACAGCTCTCTTTCTCTCTGTCATTGCAAGAAAAGACTCGTCATTATATCTCCCTTTACCTCTCCCTCCTCAATCCACATTTCCTGAATGCATCAACATCTCTGCTTTTTGGTGCCAAAAGAGAACAGATTGGGGAATGGGACATAGGGTCAAAAAGAGACAGGGAATGAATGGGCGCTGTTTTCCTACCTACAGGGGGCATGGGGGGGGGGGGGGGGCTAACTGCAGGAAGAGTGCACAGTTAGGTTAAACAGCTTGCTGACACCAAAAAGCATTCGTAGTATTCACAGAGTTCATAGAGTCTTACAGTCATATAGTCACAGTGTAATTGTGTCATACAACATGGAAACAGAACCTTCAATCCAACTCATTCATGCCAAAATTGCCAGACCAAATTATTCCCACGTGCCTGCTTTTGGACCAAATCCCTCAAGTCCTTTCTTATTCATGCACTTATCCAAGTGTTGTGCCTATACTTGTATCTACCACTTCCTCTGACTGTTCATTGCACACCCAAACCATTCTCTGTGTAAAACATCTGCTCTTCATGTCCCTTTTAAGTCTTTCTCCTCTCACCCTTAAAGCATGATGCATAGGATTGAGCTCGCGGGAAAAGATCTTTGTGATTCACCTTATCTGCACCGTTCATGATTTTCAAACTTCTATAAGGTCAACCCTCACTTTCTAAGCACCAGTGAATACAAGTCCCAGCCTATCCAACCTATCTTTATAGCTCAAACTCTCCATTCCTGGCAACATCCTGGTAAATCTCATCTGAACCCTCTCCAATGTAATAATATTCTGCCAATAGTTCTCCAGGGGAAGCCTTACCAACGCCCTGTGAAACCTCAACGTGACGCCTCGACTTCTACACTCAACAACCTGATTAATGAAGGCGAGCGTGCTAAACGTTTTCTTAACTATCCTGCTGATGCGTTGCAAATTTCAAGCAATAATGTATCTGAGCCTTGGTTTCTCTGTTCAACAACGCTACCCACAGCCTTAACTGAACAATTCTTGCCCCTGTATGCTTTACCAAGTAGCAATGGAATACTTTGAAATGAAGAGTGATGCAAAAACTATCCGACCCCCAGCTTGAAACTTAAAAGAAAGTAAGAAAGAAATGTATAGGTAGAGATAAAGAAACTGTTAAATAAAGTTGGGGGTTTTATTTTTGTTTCTAAGACTTGGAATGAAGAATGTGGCCAAAGACTTCTCAAAACATAGGGCTAATGGTGATTTAATCTGAGGAGTACTCAAGCAAGGCGAGAGTATGATGACACTGTGGCTTTAAGAGGTTTATTTTTTTCCTGTTTCTTTTTAAGGGACGTTTTCATGCAGAGGTACGAACAGTCTACTCAGAGGCAAAAAAGTAAACGGTTTGTGAGGCCTTGGAGTTTTTTCCCTAAGTTGGAAAAATAGAAGGAGCCTGAAAGGGTGTAGTCAAACACACATGGAACCAGGATATTTAGCTTTTATATTCGGCTGTTACTGTTGGCATTTTAAAGAAGTGTTAGTTATTTTTACCTCTCACGGGTACAGCTAAAACCTAGGAGTTCCCTTCCTGCTCCTGAACTTGCATGTGAGAGCATCTATTTTGTGAATTTGCCTTTAGCCAAGGGTGTGTTTATGGGATGTTACTCTATTGGAACAGTTAATTAATTATAGCCACTGTATCTATTCTATTTTTTCCATTAGAGCTAAGCTATTCTAATTCTGTCTTTCTTTTGTTGTATTTTCAATACAGTGAATGAATGAAGTGTGTTTTGCTTTAAATCCAGGAGTTTGACCAATCCAATTGTGTCTGGAATGCAACACCTTTCACTTACCCTTAAAAATAAAACAAAAAATGTTTGAGTCTAGACTGTCTTCTGAATATTTGGAGAGAATTTGGTCAAGTCCATAACAAGATGTTCAGAAGCAGAATCTTTCACAATAACCTTAGCTGGAGTGACTGCCCATTCTTGTTCTCAGTGTGTGACAATCCAACCATCCAGCCAACTCGTAAAGCCTTCAATTTACACCAGTGTTAAAGATTGAACTCAAAATGTAAAACTGCATTTGCTCTAAATCAGATAAATACAAAAGAATGCTGATGACACTCAAATGGTCTGAAAAGGAAACAGACTTAAGACTTAGAATTTCGTTAAAAGTGGGAGATATTAGAGAGTAAATAAAACAAATATCTGTGGCTGTTGACAAACTGAAACAAGAATAGAAATTGCTGGAGAAACTCAACAGGTTTGACACTATCTGTGGAGGGAAAGGAAAAAGAAATGTTTCAAGCCCAGTGGCCAGAGTACAGAGTTCTGAAGAAGGATCACCGGACGAAAAACACTTATTCCGCTTTCTATCCACAGATGCTGAGTTTCTCCAATTCTTTCTGCTTGGGTTTCATATGTTAGACAGTAATGGTTTTAAACCAGTGGTGCGCCCAATAAAATGGATAATCTCTCAACATGAGTCCCTTGTTCTGAATTAAGGTCAGGGTGTTTTTGAGTTGTTTTTAGTTATTATTATCACATGCATCTAAGTTCTGTAATTTTTTTGCGTGAAATCCAGCCATTGTGACATACAAAGGCAGAAAGATCATATGCTGAATGATTTGAGCAAGGAGTGTAAGATTATGGCTGTAAAGAAGGTGTACAAAAACCGACATCAGCATTCAATTTGAAATTGGATTCCCTACAGTGTGGAAACAGGCCCTTTGGCCCAACAAGTCCACACCACCCCTTGAAGCAACACACCCAGACCCATGCCCCTATAACCCACACACCCCTGAACACTATGGGCAATTTAGCATGGCCAATCCACCTAGCCTGCACGTCTTTGGACTGTGGGAGGAAACTGGAGGAAACCCACGCAGACACGGCGGAGATGTGCAAACTCCACACAGACAGTTGCCCGAGGCTGGAATTGAACACGGGCCCCTGGCACTGTGAGGCTGCAGTGCTAACCACGGAGCCACCGTGCCGCTGAAATGTGCTAAGTTCACTCAGAAGTCTAAGAGGGAACGTTTTCCTGAATTCAGTGTTCATAAGAAGGCACACTTTAAGCTCACATTGGGTGAGGAATCAATACATTATCTCAATAACAGACATCAGAGTCCAAATAAATGATTTTTTTTTCTACTTGGCACGGCTTTACTAATGAGATCTACATAATCCTTTCCCTTGGCCCTGAACATGTACAATCTATTTCAATGACTTGGATGCAGGAATCAAAAATCGAAAAGCCAAATTTGCCAAAGACACTGAAATAAGTGGAAATGTAAATTGCAATGAGGAATAAAGAAATTTGCAAATGGATATGGATAGCGAAGTGAATAGACCCAAATTTGCCCAATGAAGTTTGATGCAGATATGTGAGATTTGGCCAGAGGAATAGAATTTCAACTTATTATCTAAATAGAGGGAAATTTCACTGTGCTGTGATGCAGAGGGATCTGTATATCCTCCTGCATAAATCACAAAGTAATTATTATGCTGGTAATTCAGGCTGAATTGCCTACTGCTGTTCCTAGTTCTTACGTTCTTAAATTCTGTGTTAGCAATCTTTGAAACATCTTCTACATATGTCACCTGCCACAGTTATCTAAACCAGGAGCAATTTGCCAGCAAGTGCAGTGTTTTTTCATGCTCATTTTTACACCATGAGCACACAATAATGAAAACTTCCAATGTTCCTGCCAATTAACTATAACTAGACGATCAATAATCAGAGGACGACAATGCACCTATCAGCACGGCAGCACGGAGGTGGCTCAGTGGTATAGCACTGCAGCCTCACAGCATCAGGGACCCAGGTTCAATTCCAGCCTCGGTCAACTGTCTGTGCGGAGTTTGTACATTCTCCCCGTGTCTGCGTGGGCTTCCTCCGGGTGCTCCAGTTTCCTCCCACTGCCCAAATGTGTGCAGGCTGGGTGGATTGGCGTACTAAACTACCCATAGTGTTCAGGGGTGTGTGGGTTATAGGGGGCTGGGTCTGGGTGGGATGCTCCAAGAGGTGGTGTGGACTTGTTGGGTCAAAGGGCCTGTTTCCACATTGTAGGGAATCTAATCTAATCTTAAAGTCAATCTGTCAAAGTAATTTCTATCTTTCGTTTCTCTGCCTCTGTCTCCCCTTGACAGTAGTCTTTTGCACTTTTTCCTGCTCCCCCACCCCAGCATCAAAATTTGTGATGCAATATTTGAGCCAGGAAAAACAAATCTGTTATCATGAAGAGTGACCAGACACGCTATTAATTCGGCTCTCTTCCCAAAGAAGCTAACAGCCCTGCTGAGTTTCTCCAGAAGTTTCTGGCTTTGTTCCACATCACCAGCCTCCACTGTTCTTTACTTGAAGTAATTATTGAATTGTTTCATCCACATCTGTTCAAACACTTTCATGATTCTCTTTCTATAGTTACTGTTGACAACACTTTCGCCCACATTTCAGATACTATTGTTCCACTTACAGCTGCTTGCTCTGAAATAAAAATACCCTCCCTGTTGATCTTGCTCATCTTGTCAATGATCTTAAATCTGTTCTCTCTGACGACTAATCCTTTTTCCCCTTGGGATGGATTCATTTGAAAATTCTCCCCATGTCCACGTCGGTTTCGTTTGGCTTTCCTCCCACAGTGCAAGGATGGTCAAGTTGGGTATATTGACCATGCTGAAAATTGCCCTGTGATGCCCAAGGATGTGCAGGTTAGGCTGGTTAACCATGTTAAAAACCAATGCGGGATTATGGGATGGGTGAGTCTGGGTGGCTTGCTCTTTGGAGGATCAGTGCAAACTGAAATAGGCTGAATAACATGTTTATGCACGGTAAGTTTCTATGATATTAATGCTCAATCAAAATAATTCATGATTTTGAACCGGCCAATCATGTTTGCCCTGAAGTGTTTTCTATTCTAAAGTGAACAATATTAGCCTAACAAGATAATCACCCACCAGAACTATTTCAGTCCTCGTCAATCTCTTTCGTGCCCTCTACAAATTATTGATGTAAGTCCCAACTCAAGCTCAGATATAATGGACATTTAGATCCAAATCTATCTCATTTACTGTTCGGAAGAATGGTCTTCAGCGAAACCCTGTGAATTCGTTCCAAAAATTTTATATACACTCTGCCCTGATTGTTTTTTAATGGAAGTGAAATATCACAGGCACACTTCACGAATGCAGGCTGACCCGCATCCAGAGCTTAGGCACTCAGTAAAAACCAAATGCGGATGCTGTGAATCAGGAACAACAACAGAAATTGCAGGAAAAGCTCAGCGGGTCTGGCAACATCTGTGAAGGAAAGAAACAGAGTTAATGTTTCACAACTGAGGGTCACCAGACCTGAAACGTTAACATTTTTGTTGTTCCTTAGGCACTCTGTAAACGTTGATAGATCCTATTTTGACATTAAATCTCTGGATGGCTAATGAAATGTGATTCACCATCCTTAAATTCTCTCAAATCTCTTAAAATCCTGGACTGCCAGTCTGTGAAGATTATTTGGTCTTAAATGACTTTTTTTGTGTATTTTCAACATTGCACAGAAGGTTGCACAAACTATGGGAAAACAATGCCCAAATGTTCAATTTTTGGGAAGCCCAACCAAGTGGATACATGCCATCAGACACCTAATGTGCGCATTGTAAGTATTGGACAGGTTCCCAGAAGGCTGATGGGGTGGAGGGGTGGCCTCGTGGCATTATTGCTGGATAACTAGTGCAGAGACCTAGGTTATGACTAACATTTGAATCACGTCTATTGCAGGTAATTGAATTGAAACTGCACTTTGTAAAAAAATCTGAATAGGTTTAAAAGCATTGACCTAGAGATTAATGATTACCATTATTGATCGCCACAAAGAGAACAATCTCATCTACTGATGCCGTTTAGAGAAGAAAAGCACCATCTTTACCTGGCGCAGCTCAGATCCCTGGATTCATCATCTTATGCCAACACCACTCAGTCGTTGCCTATCCTGTACTAATCGATGGATCCGCTATGCTTTGGAATCAATACCATTGATCAAATCCATTATTATTGCTAGGGCAATAATAGCCTCTCCCTGATAACAAGGTGTAGAGCTGGATCAACACATTAGGCTAAGCAGCATCAGAGGAGCAGGAAGGCTGATGTTTTGGTTCGAGACCCTTCTTCAGAAATGTGTGTCTCTGATTCCACACATCGTGGAAACTGTTTCAGTGAATGATGCAGTTACATGTCTCCTATTTTTCTATTTAATTGATCCCCTAACTGCAGTTCCTATTATCTCGAATAACCTCTCCCTGTCTTGTATCAATGTATTTCTTGAACTGTTGTTGTACAAATCATCACCTCACTCTAGCTGTTTGATGTTACCTGTCAGTTCTTGTCGTTATCCATTCACGTTGAATACCACTATGTTTCATATACATAATTTGTCATATCCAGGGCTATGAATGTGGATAGCTCAGACAATTGAACGTCTGGCTTTGAATCTGGGGGCTCAGGGCTCAAGCCCGTTTTTGCGTACAGCTTTGTTGGGAGGCCATGCCCTAGTGGTATTATTTTAGGGACCTCGGTAATGAGCTGGGTTTGAATTCCTTTATTGGATCAAACACCTATAATACAGAAATAGGCCATTGAGTCTACACCATGCCGTCCGAACAGCAACTCACCCCAGAGATAATAGGAACTGCAGATGCTGGAGAATCCGAGATAACAAGGTGTGGAGCCGGATGAACACAGCAGGCCAAGCAGCATCTTTAGATGCCCAAAAGCTGACGTTTCGGGACTAGACCCTTTTTCTGATGCCCTTTTTCTGATGAAGGGCCTAGGCCCGAAACATCAGCTTTCCCACTCCTCTGATGCTGCTTGGCCTGCTGTGTTCATCCAGCTCTACACTTTGTTATCTCGGATTCTCCAGCAGCTGCAGCTCCCATTATCTCTGGGACAAAGTTGTTACCGGTTACATGTGAATGTTCTTGCATATTTACGGGATGGAGGAAGCTTTGGGAAGATAGACCAACAGAAAGTCTGTCTATTTTAAAACATCAAAGCATATACTGTCAGGTTTTATTTTTCCTTTAAAATCATACGTAGGACGTGTGTCCCGCTGGCTGAGACAGGGTTTATTGCTGTCCCTCTATGCCCCTTAACAATGTGACGGTGAGCTGCCTTCTCAAACTGCTGATGCCCATGAGCTGTACGTAGACCCACATTGCCGTTAGGGAGGGAATTACCGGATTGCCCCCTCGCGACAGTAAAGGAAGGGTGATATATTTCCAAGTCAGTACTGTGAGTAGCTCAGCTGAGAGCTGGTAGTAGCTGGTGATCCCCTGTATCCACTATCCCTTCTCGATGGAAGCGTATTGAGGCACCTCAGTGTGCATAGAACCAAAATTGTTTCAACTGCATATTCTGTCATTTTAAATCGAATGATTGCTGTCCTCATACCGTATTCCTTCCCCGAATTTGGTGTTGTAAATTTTAACACTGTTACAGCTGTGTTGAGATTCCTAAGAATGAACTTGCTGCAAGGAGTCAGATCATATTTTAAAGTTACCTGTGTCATTCTCAAGTTGATTTTTTTTTTAATGTACACTTATAAATGTGATGTATCAATTAAATCGTTGGGGTGCCGAGGGAGAGACAAAAAGCAACTTTCAATACTTCAGAAAATTAGTGAGGGGCGGGAAATTGAAAAGAGACAACTATGAACCCTGCAGAAGGCCAGTAAGGGGTGGGAGAGATCAAAGGGACAATTCACAATCCTCGATAAGATTTCGAGTTACACAATAACGTTCAGCACTCAGGTTTAGTTTAAAGCAGAGATCTGTAAATATTTGAATGCCAAGCTTATTTTTGAAAGGCTTTTTGCAACGCCGATATTGAGCTACATAATTTTAAATTGTTTGTCCTTTGTTTCACTGTTATATCACTTTAGCTTCCATACAGAGTTACTCAGAATGTGTTCTCCTCCTGGGTTTTGGAACAATGCCATCAGATTGAGGAGAAAACTCTCAGATTACGCTTGTATGAACTTGAATTTGGGGTGGATGTTGATGGTGGAAGGAGTACAATATGTGTAATGTGTTATAGCTGAGTAAAGTCTTGAATCTGTATTTTGCACAGTTAACTCTTGATCTCTTGTCACTCTATTTCCATCACCTCTTTGATTTGTTTTTTTGAACATTTAGCCTGCCATTAACCATCTCCTTTCTGTTTCCTGTCTCCTTTCAGCATATGAATTTCATCTGATGGAGGGAATCCACTGCCAGCAGCAAATGAGGAGTCAGATAGCATTGTTCTTTCCATGATTCAGTCTTCCACCTTCATGAAAAAGCGCAGTCTTACCCTCAGCGTCCAGGATTCAAGCCCCACAAAGAACATAGATTCCAGCAATGAAAACATCATCTAATTAATGCGATGCTTTCCTGGTATAAACTGATATTAGAATGGAAGAAATGTGTGTGCGGCTCCCTCTGTTGCTGTGTGTGTACTTCTCTTTCTCTCTCACTCTAGGTCTGTTTGTGTGTATATTTCAGGGACTGTGAGTGTGGTGTGCATCTATTTGTGCTTATGTATACGTCTCCCTCCGCCTGTCTGTGTGTTTCCCTGTGTGTCTCGCTCTGTGTGAATTGTCTGTGCGTGTGTCTGTGTGATCAGGTCTACCTGCAATGGGACACATTTTGTTTTGGAAGGGAAGTTGAAAAGAATGAATTAAAACATGATGATTCAAAACCTTAGTCTCTCTCTCTATATATAGATAGATAGATAGATATACATATATCTATACAGTCTTTAAAATGATGTAATGCCACCCTCCGCTGCTCCTTGACCACTGTGCCAGCCCCAGAATTTTTGCGTGGTACTGGCCCTTTTTCTCTCTAATGGTCAGGCCTGCCACCAGTTACCGCCTAGCTCCCTTTCTATTGGTCAGGTTTCCCATCAGTCAGCGTCCCTCTCCCTGTCTATTGTTCAGACTTGAAGTCAATCATCACCCCACTCTCAGACTACTGTTCAGACCCGCGGACAAACACCACTCCGCTCCCTCCTTATTAGTCAGATTTGCAGTCTGTCAGCTCTCCACGCCCACTCAAATGGTGGGACCTACAGTCAATCCATGCCCTGCCCACTTTCTACTGATGTGGAGGTGCCGGTGTTTGACTGGTGCAGACAAACTCAGAAGCCACATGCCACTAGGTTATAGCCCAATAATCAGAATAATCAGAAATCACAAATGTTCCGGACTCTGCTCTTTAACTAGGTGAAGTGGAGGGTAGCGCACAGGCACAGAATTTATATTCAGGGAGGTAGTAGCAAGTTAACTTCAGGTGATTAAGGATGTCAAATGACAATGGCAAGATAATCCCAGATAATTAAAACAGTCAAAAGATAAATACAAATAGTGTGAGTGGAGTGTCAGCAGACTGAACAACAAGTCTTTGCAGGTGATCAAAAGGTGTGAATAAAGTGTCAACAGCTGAAGTGAAAGGATGGCATATGATCCAGAGAGATAGTTACAAAAAAAATCAAAAATTTGATGGTGCTAACAGACAAATCAAATGGTTGGAATAACATGATAGGTACAGGAGTCACATGATGAAGGTCTAAACAAAGAAACAAATAATACAAAACTGTACAAATTAATTCGGCTGGAGATATAATAACAAGTTATCAAGGTGATGGTGATGACATCAAAGCAGAACAGTAAGGGAGATTTAATAAAGAACATTATGATGGGTTTATATGTAGCACAATATGAACCAAAGATCACAGTTAAGGCTGTCTTCATGTGTATGGAACTCAGCTATCAGCTTTTGCTTGGCGATTTTGCATTAATGTGTATCTCAGAGGCTTACCTGAAGATCAGAGGATGGATGTCCTTGCCTGCTGATGTGTTCCCTGATTTGGAGGGGAAACTCCTCCCTGGTGGTTGTTGAACAGTATCTGTTCATCTGTTGTCATAGCGTCTGCATGATCTCATTGATATGTCATGCCTCGAGACATCCTTTCCTGAAGCGTATGAGGTGGACAAAGTTGAGTACGTATCATGTACATGGTGGGTTCCGTTCCCATGTGTGATGATGATACCTATGTCGATCATCTGACATGTCTTACAGAGGTTGACATGGTAGGGTTGTGAGGTATTGTGGTCACTGTTCTCCTGAAGGCTGGATATTCTGCCGATGATCCTTGATTCCGTTGGTGTAGGAACTCCCTGGGAAAAGAAAATGAATATTGCCCTTCATTTAGACTCAACGGCCATGTCGGGTAAATAATATCATCAACTTATAATGGATTGCGTTTCTCCTCATCCCAACGTTCAGTGGATGGTTCCCACAATCCTGAGAGATTGAATATGGTTCCCAATTCATCAGCCATCTACTTTTAAAATGCAAGTTTAGTCTGCTTTCCCCAGTATTCTTGTAGCAATGTAGTCAGACTATTAAATGATATATTTTCTCTTGTGGACAATAAGTTGTCAAAAGCACTTCCTTCCCCTCTGCAGTTAATACCAATCCTAAACTGAACCGTACTGAACCTTGTTTAAAATCGAAATGAATTAACAAAACTTTAACATTTCACCCACTGAACGCATATCTTTGAACTTTTTTCCTGGATCTACAGGATATTGTCGTTCTGCTACGATGCGCCCGAAGAATCCACCTCCATCCCAACTGCTCTCGAAGTTCTCGTATTTAACTTGTCATTTTGATCCTTAGGAATGCTAATTAAAATATGTTTTTATTTTACCCTGACGTAAGGCTGCTCAAGAATCAGTTGCACAGAATCAAATATTTAATTAAACAATTTGCGTCTCCTGCACAGATGTCTGCAAATACGCTACCTCAGGGTCCTTGCAGGCCAGCGAGTAGATAACGCCAGACAAAGTAGTGAAGCCAAATAGACGATCAGCTGCGACAGATTGAAGAGCCGGGTGTGACCACACGAAACAGGAACAGAAGTCGGGTATTGACTTTTCAAGTCTGCTTTTTCGTTCAATAGGGTCATATGCGTCCAGTGTTCTGTCCTTTTCCCTATCAAGACCTCTCAATCTCAATCTTGGATATACGGAAGGACTTCGCTGCTATAACTCTCTATGGCAAATATTCCAAATACTCACAGTCTCTGATATGAGAAATTCCTTCATAGCTCAGTTCTAAAATGACATCCCTTTCTTGTCAAATTATAGCCTCTGAGGGAAAGCATCGTCTAAGCATTTACCCTGTGAAGGCCCTTAAGAATCCTATAAATTTCCCTAAAATCACCTCAAATTCTTCTAAACTGGCGTGAGCAGGTTCCCAACTTTGCTCATAAAATCCCAACCGACAAACGACCATCATTCCCGTCCTTGTAAGAGCTGCATCCAAGGAAATGAATTCCGTCCTTAAATAAGGAGACCGAAACTGCTCACAGTACTCCAGGTGTGGTCTCAGCAACACCATGAACAATCCCAGTAGAAGTTCACTTCTCTTAGACACCAAGCCCCTTGAAGTAAGGATACATCATTTCTCACTTGTGAAGGGTCGTACCTAACACTGAATGTTAAGTGCTTGTTTTTTTTCGCTCACCACGCATGCAGCCAGACCTGATGAGCTTCTCCAGCATTTTGCGTGCCCCTGTCATACTTCCAGCATCTAGTTTAATTATGCAGAATCATAACTTCAAGTGGAGTAACCTCTTTTGGGAGTCGTCCGAATTTGAAAACCATGTGTGGAAGACATCAGAGGACAATGTTATGCTGAATGCCTGGCGATTATTTCCGGACAATACCGAAATCCCTGTCTCTGCATTAGTTTCTTTCCATCGAACGTCCTTGAGCGTTTTTAGACACATAAACCCAATATGCCGGGAATCCTCTGTTTGAAGTAATCTGTCGTCAGTAAATCACACATCCAGCAAGATCCTTCATTTCTATCGGCTGCTCTACCTGTTGTCTTGGATCACACCGTGTATCCAAGGGGTTATTTTAGAATCGGTTAAATATAATTGAGAAGACTCCACAATTTAGCTTTTATTAATAGAGGGATCGAGTTCCGGAACCAAGAGGTTATGGTGAAGCTGTACAAAACTCTGGTGCGGCTGCACTTGGAGTATTGCGTACAGTTCTGGTCACCGCATTATAAGAAGGATGTGGAAGCTTTGGAAAGGGGGCAGAGGAGATTTACTAGGATGTTGCCTGGCATGGAGGGGAGGTCTTACGAGGAAAGGCTGAGGGACTTGAGGCTATTTTCGTTAGAGAGAAGAAGGTTGAGAGGTGACTTAATTGAAACATATAAAACAGAGGGTTAGATAGGGTGGATAGGGAGAGCCTTTTTCCTAGGATGGTGACGGCGAGCACGAGGGCGCATAGCTTTAAATTGAGGGGTGAAAGATATATGACAGATGTCAGAGGTAGTTTCTTTACTCAGAGAGTAGTAAGGGAATGGAACGCTTTGCCTGCAACGGTAGTAGATTCGCCAACTTTAGGTACATTTAAGTCGTCGTTGGATAAGCATATGGACGTACATGGAATAGTGTAGGTTAGATGGGCTTGAGATCGGTATGACAGGTCAGCACAACATCGAGGGCCGAAGGGCCTGTACTGTGCTGTAATGTTCTATGTTTTAACAGCAGTTTGCTTAAATGTGGATGTATATTGAGTAATAATAATGCTTATATTGGTAATAATAAATTGAAGAAAAAAGAGAAAGAAAAGAACCAAGTCTCACGCCCTTTTGCCCCTGGGGGACCCCTCATTTGAAGGCTGGTCTGGAGGCAATAGGTTCGTTCCTGGCACTATTCGTGATTCTGGTCCGTGGCGACGCCCAGCGACTTGGAACGAAACTCTCTCACAGTCGTGCAGTATAACAAGCGGCCAGCACAGAGAAAGCAGGTACCAAAGACATCCTTCTCATAATGTATGGAAAACAAGGCGAATAAAAGCAGAAACATGCTGCAGGTGCTGTCTATGGCCCCTAAAGGAATGTTCACAGGACTCATTCAAGGTCAAGCTGCTTGTCACCATTAGCTTTCCCAGACTATTCTCTCATCCGGCTGTAGACTTATCATCATTAACTTTTAGCCCTTCGGCCCATCCTATAACCTATACATCGCCCAACTCCGTTACAATTGTGTAGAACGGATTCCTTCCCTTTCCACCAGAATCGTCTCCCTCCACTCTGACGCTTGATCTTCCTGTCAACCTTCTCCTCCACAAGGATTATTTCGGGAACAGCGCTCCGCAGGGAAACGTGACTCGATGAACTGGAGTATCTATTCCGCATTGCTTTGCCCTGATTGGTCAGGAGTCCGCCCTGCCATCATTTAGTTGGAAACTCGTTGAGCATCAACTAAAAGCTAACCCTCTTTAAACGACCTCTAAATCTGGGATGAATACTAAGGTCACGTCGTTAGAATGCTAGTCAAATGGCTTTTTTCATAATTCATGCAATTTTAGACAATCATTGCATGATAAAAATGTATGAAATTCATACAGTTTGGGAAATCATGAATATTTCACTGTACAACTGATCGCAGGTGAATACCGCCTTGAACAAGTTAGAAACGCTTTTGACTTGTTCCGTTTGGATTGAGTTAATTTCTAATGCTTGTCTGCTTCTTCAAACGCTTTAGTGACTTTGAATGCATATCAAGGTATTTTTATGGCCAAAGTATATTTATTAAATAAAAGCATCAATACATATACTATAAGTACAGAAAACACGATCCATTCCTTTCCATTATTTTATATTTTCGGCTTCACTCTCACAGGTTATCATTATACCTTCTTGTAGGACTGGTCTCAAAATGTTGTCATTTCATCTTAATTAAGACGATATGATGACACACAATTAAAAAAATTTCAATAGACTGAATGCTTCCATTCTGAGCTGTAACACTTTGGTGATTCTGTGAATTAACTGTATTTATGGAACAAATAGTCCACAGTTGCATGTGGCAGGCTTATTCCAGAGAAAAGTAGTGACCGAAAGAGATACAACATCGCAACATCTACATTAAATAGTGTCATTCCTAGAAGGACCTGAGAACATCGACGCATTGTATCATTGAGCCTGTGATGATTGAGTCGGCACCACCGTTGTTATGAGAGGATAGCTTCAACGCGTTTTAGTTTTCTTTTTATTTTAACGTTGATCAAAGTTGTGCAATTGAGACTGAGTGCCAAGTATAAATGATGGAATGGGACCGTTGTCGTGATTGTAGCCCACTTCCTTTCTAAAACAAAAATAAATTTGGTAAACATAACGCTGACGAATGTTACAAACTCAATATCAAGAAAGAAATCTCACGATGTATCAATCAGCAGTTCCAGGAATTTATCACCGCAGAACTGAAACCAGATCGATTTCTTGCACAATAACGGGGCGCATGATTGATGCAAGAATGACTTTTCGTATGGATGAAGTTGCATAACATAATCCTTGTTGTGGCTGCTCAGTTTCGGAAATGCTAAGAAACTTTTCAGATCTTTTAAATTCTAAGCTGCGCCTGGTAACCTTGCTTGGTGATCACTTCCGGCATTCGTTTGTTTGTTCAAATATTTTGTTTTCTCTCTGAAATTTCGTTCCACTTCTTAGATGACAATAAACATCCTTTCGTTGCTCACGGGTTTTTGGACAGTAATTCCCTGCTTTGAATGTCATTCCCTGCACTGCTGAAATTACCAACAAATTATGGAGTATTACTGATGGAAGACATTCTTGGGAATCTCTTTTCATGTAGATCAGTAGAAAGCCCGTCTCACAATTCAGCGTAGAAGAGATTATCACTTGTACTTCGCAAATATCCAGAAGGACATTTGCCCTGAAACCAACTCATCAACTGTCGTTAATTAAAATGGCACTATTATGATTTTTTTTCTGGTGAGTCTGTATTCCGCTGAGCTGCATCTGTGATTTTCTTGTGTGCGAAGCAGAATACAGAAGTGATTACAGTAATTGCAACAATTTCCAGTGTGCTTAAGAAAAATCAACTTCTATTAATTGAATACCAAGAAATAGTCAGCTAGAACAGCTCATGCTGAGGCAATAGCCCAGTACAGACCTTTAAATTAAATTTGGGATAGTGAGAACTGCCGATGCTGGAGTCAGAGATAACAGTTTGGAGTTGGAGGAACACAGCAGGCCAGGCAGCATCAGACGAGGGAGAAAGTTCAATAAAGGTCTGAAGAAGGGTCCCGACTCGTCAGCTTTCCTGTTTCTCAGATGCTGACTGGCCTGCTGTGTTCCTCCAGCTCCACGCTGCGTTAAATTAATTTAAGGGCTCGCTAAACATGAAGCCCGTCCATTCCAGTTAGAATCAACTGTTCGGTGGCGATCAACCATTTTGATAGAATTCTTGGCACAATTAGAGCTACAGTCCAAACGCGGTAAACGTGAGCTGACATGAACAGGTAAGCTAAGAGTAAATACCCTAACAAAGATAACAATAAAAATGCCTTAAATGCGAATGAGCGTGAATTATCGCTAAAGCTTGCAGAAAAACCTAATTAAATGGAAAATGGTTGTAACTGTTGATTTTTTTTTCAATCAATCCTGACACCTCGCACTTTTCATTCTTTGCTGTTTAGAGTATAAATCCGGGCCTAAACTTTATCATCCTTCACGTACTTTCCCTTATAGCTTCAATCATGTGGATTTCGCTGACGGTTGAGACAGTGACGTGCTGAATCGATCCTTCTGCGTGTACAACATGACCCAGAAAGCATTCAGGACGGGGGTAACGTGGGCAATTATGAAACACAAGCGCTAGACAATAACCATGTAACACAGAAGAGAATTTAATTGTAACTCAGTCAATACGCAGGGAAAATGCTATCATTCTTATTAAATGCTATCACTTCTTGTCAAATACCCGAGCACACCGTTGCCAGAAATTGAGCTGCACTAGTTCTATAGATACGCGAACGATAAAATGGTTACAAAAGCGCAAGAGAATGCATTGACAGTGCTGGTAGCGTGTTATTTTATTTTAAACGTAAAATAAATGCTTAAAAGCACCATTGGCAAGAACCGTTCCAAAAACAGGAAATCTTTGCATTTTTCCACACGTTTCGGTCATTCCATTTGTATTTAAGACTTTCTCAGCCACATTCCGATGAGTAACGAGTTATTAGAATTCAAGTGGGAACTGAGGGGAGGTGATGGTCGGTATTATCGCTGGGCTGTTAGTCTAGAGACCAGTGCTCGAAACCGCCCCCCGCCCCCCACACCCCCATCAGCAGGTGCTGGAATTTGAATTCAGTAAATATCCAGAATCTAAAGATGACCAAGAATCCATTGCCATTTGGCTCATTAATGTCCCTTACCCGTTCTGTCCTCCAGACCCACAGCAATACGGTTGACTCTTAGCTGTGCTCTGGCCAATTAGGGATGGGCAATAGATGCTATCTGCCCAGAGACACCCTCATCCCGCGAATGAATAGACAAAAGTACCTAACTCCATCGTTTATTTGCAAGATATTGCACTATATAGTCCAACACGGAATGAAATATCAAAGAGGCGAACCAAACAAGGTTAATACAAACTGGGATAGCAAGGAAGGAAGCGTATATTGACGGGATAATGAGTGACCATTTGTCAAAAAGGAAAGCGAAAGCAGGTCCAGGAAACCGAGGATGCCTAACAGGTCTGAAATGATATGCAAGGAAAGCAGAAGACAGTTTATCGACATATTCTGGCAAGGTGCAGGGCCAGTAACATTGTGATTGCTGACAACGCTAGTTCTTCCAGGTATGATTGGGAATAAGTTAGAGTTTGGCTCACCGTGGAGAAGACGTTCCTACAATGCGTGCAGGAGAAGTTTCTGGAACAAAGTATTTCCAGTGCCACTAGCTAGGAAGCAATGCTGGATCTGTTCCTGGGAAATAAGGAAGGGCAGGTATAGAACTTCAGATTGGATGACCATTTGGGAAATAGCAATCATACTATCAGAAGTCGTAATCTTAAAATAAAAAAGGATAAAAGCCAGTCCAGGAGTAAGATCCCAGACTGACAAAGGGCAGATTACAGTGGAATGGATGCAAGCTGATTAGAATTGCATTTTAATGAATAAATGAAGTGATTAAAAATAGGAAACTTTCACAAGTGAAATAAATAGTGGAACCTAGGTACGTACCCCAGAGAACTAAACAGACGGTATCCAAATTTAGAGAATCCCAGGTGACGATTGAAGATAAAATAAGGAAGAAAATGAGAGTTGATATGTACCAAGAAAATAACAGCAATATAAATAGGCAATACTGTCTTGAGACCCAGGAGAGATGCTAAAAGTGGAATAAGGATGCAAAGACGAAGCATGAGGAAGGGATGGCAAGTTGCATTAAAATAATTTCCAAAATAATCTTCGAACATGTTCACAATGAAATGTGACTGAAGGGAGGCCTGGGCCCCACAAGGAAAGGCAGAGTAAGCTACCCAGTGAAGTAAGGGGCATGACAAGGGCGCTAAATGAGTACTTGGCTTCGGTCTTTACCAAATCAGAACATGGCCACAATTACACAAGTGAAAATGCGGATTTAAGCACCTGAGCAATACCGGGATAAATAAAGAAGACGTGCTGGAAAGGCTAGCAGCATTCCAGGTACACAAATGAACAGGTCCGATTGGATGCATCCTAGGTTGCTGACAGCGCAAAAGGAGCAAACTGCAGGGCCGTTGAAAGATATTTGCAAGGCATCTCTTAACAGAGGATTAGTCCTGGAGGACTGGAGGTTGCGAGTGTGACACTACTATTTCAGAAAGGCCAAAGGAGATACCTGACAGCTACAGAACTGTCAACTTGATAGGTATGGTGGGCAACTGATGGAGGACGTAACACCGGGTAAGGGAAATAAAAACATGTTAAACTTGTAAAGGGAAGATCATGTCTGACATATTCAGTTGAGATCTTGGATGAGCTGACACAAGCAGCAGCCGGGGGTGATGCTCTGAATGTTGTTATATGTTTGGACTTTTGGAAAACATTTGACAGGGTACCCCACCTGGCAGGTTGATTAACACATCAGAAATATTCATGATTGATGGCTCCGATGCAACAAGGACTAGAGGTTGGCTAAAAGATGGGAACGAGGTGCTAGGTATAGATGGGCATTTCAACTGGAGCCATGTTGACAGTGGTGTTTCCCAGAGATCTGTGTCGATCGTCTCACGTTCTCTGATTCACGTAAACAATTTGGAGGTTTGTGTTGCATCTAAAATCTCTAATTTGCAAATGTTCGAAATATAATTCATAGGACTCACGCGGGAAAGTATACCATATGATGGAATGGAGCAAACACTGTACCAGCCAGTACCGACAGGTTGCAATCTCATGACGTCCAGACAGAAAACAGCCCTCCTACAGCATTCACTATCAATGGGCGTGGAAGTGCAGACTGAGCAGTAAATTGGAATTTAATTATGTCAACATCTTTTGCAATGAGAAATTCGCTCCTGATTGATTTCATATAATTCCAAATGGAATTGGTGAAGCAACTGAAAAGAGGAATCACCTGCATCTTAGAGTAAAGATGTATACATGAAGGAAAACATGTGCAAACGGGGTTCTCGTTCTTAGCTTGAGCATGACTTTGTTGAAACAGAGATGCTTAAATCCTTATTTGAATTTAAATTGCCTGAACAATCCAGTCACTCTAGTGTAAGATCATTCACTTTTGACGCTTAAGCTACTGATGCAGAGAAAATCACTGTCCAACCAAATGAAATTAATGTCGATTTGTCAAGTGAGGACTTGGGTACAGATATTGAAAACCATTAAACAATATTTACGCAGTTTTCATTCGAAGAAAGAGACAGCTTGTACAAGGATGACAAAAGTTCTTCAGAGATAGTAGGAACTGCTAATGCTGGAGCCAGAGATACCAAGTTGTGGAGCTGGGTGAACAGGCCAAGTAGCGTCTTCAGAAATTCCAAAATTCTAAAGAAGGGTCCAGAACTGAAACGTCAGCTTTCCTGCTCCTCTGTAGCTGCCTGGCCTGATGTGTTCATCCAGCTCTACACCTTGTTATCTGATAAAAGTTTCTGTTTCCTGGAAATACTCTCTGTTGACACATTTTAAACACAAAATGTGAAGAATGTTAAGTTTGTTGATTGAAGCTTTGCACAATCCTACGCATTTACATCATTAAGAAAATACATATCTGAAGCAACATATCCCTTCATTGATACTCAGTTCCTCTCCACTACAGGATACTTTACATTAACTCTTCATTTTTCTTGAATGTGCGCAATAACTCTTTTTGACTTATGCACTCGCAATGAAATGCCTCTGGACCTCAGAATTGTCCAGTCGCCATCTTTTAAGTTTAAATATGTATTACCATGAATTAATTCTGCCAATATTAATTACAGCACATTTTCCCACATTAGTCTCTGTTGGACGTTTGTTGTCCACTCAACCATTCTATGTTGGTATTCACCATCCTATGCTCACTTGATGACATATTTTCCTATCTAACCATGTATGATCTTCAACTTTGGAGACCAAGTCACCTCTTCCCTCTCAATTACAGAGGCATGCATGCAATTCTGAGTCCTCACTTCTCTGCGATTTCATGTTCTCTCAGCAGCATCACTTTCTTTCTAGTATCCTACACACGTGCTGAATCCTTTTTATTGTATTGTTGGGTATAGCAAACGAAATAAGAAATCGCTGTAGGGTTGATTAATTAATTAAGTTAATTATTGGGATAGATTTACAAGCGTGAAATGTTACCTAGTTTGTACCACTTTCCAGCCTATCTCGGCAGCCCTCTAACTTCATCCCTTTCAAATATATATCTTCTGTTGTGAATTCGCCTTTACCACTCTCCTTGGCAGTTCATTCTGAATCCTGACTGTCTGAGTAAACAAGTTTCTCCCGGTCTCACTTCCGAATCACGTGCTTGCAATCTTGAAATTTATATCCCTAGGCATTGGCGCGCTTACAAGTGGAAACGGAAAAACTTCCTTTCCTCTGTTAAAATTGTTCAAAGTTTTGAACACCACAATATGTTCACCCCTTAATCTTCTCTGTTCCAAGCAGAATAAAGCCAAACTCTCCAATCGTTCCTTGCTCTAGAACATAGAACATAGAACAGTACAGCACAGAACAGGCCCTTCAGCCCACAATGTTGTGCCGACCATTGATCCTCATGGATGCACCCTCAAATTTCTGTGACCATATGCATGTCCAGCAGTCTCTTAAATGACCCCAATGACCTTGCTTCCACAATTGCTGCTGGCAACGCATTCCATGCTCTCACAACTCTCTGTGTAAAGAACCCGCCTCTGACATCCCCTCTATACTTTCCACCAACCAGCGTAAAACTATGACCCCTCGTGTTAGCCTTTTCTGCCCTGGGAAATAGTCTCTGGTTATCAACTCTAACTATGCCTCTCATTATCTTGTATAACTCAATTAGGTCCCCTCTCCTCCTCCTTTTCTCCAATGAAAAGAGACCGAGCTCAGTCAACCTCTCTTCATAAGATAAGCCCTCCAGTCCAGGCAGCATCCTGATAAACCTCCTCTGAACCCTCTCCAAAGCATCCACATCTTTCCTATAATAGGACGACCAGAACTGGACGCAGTATTCCAAGTGCGGTCTAACCAAAGTTTTATAGAGCTGCAACAAGATCTCACGACTCTTAAACTCAATCCCCCTGTTAATGAAAGTCAAAACACCATATGCTTTCTTAACAACCCTGTCCACTTGGGTGGCCATTTTAAGGGATCTATGTATCTGCACACCAAGATCCCTCTGTTCCTCCACACTGCCAAGAATCCTATCCTTAATCCTGTACTCAGCTTTCAAATTCGACCTTCCAAAATGCATCACCTCGCATTTATCCAGGTTGAACTCCATCTGCCACCTCTCAGCCCATCTCTGCACCCTGTCAATGTCCCGCTGCAGCCTACAACAGCCCTCTATACTGTCAACGACACCTCCAACCTTCGTGTCATCTGTAAACTTGCTGACCCATCCTTCAATCCCCTCATCCAAGTCATTAATAAAAATCACTAAGAGTAGAGGCCCAAGGACAGAGCCCTGTGGAACCCCACTCACCACTGACTTCCAGGCAGAATATTTTCCTTCTACTACCACTCGCTGTCTTCTGTTGGCCAGCCAATTCTGTATCCAGACAGCTAAGTTCCCCTGTATCCCATTCCTCCTGACCTTCTGAATGAGCCTACCATGGGGAACCTTATCAAATGCCTTACTGAAGTCCATATACACCACATCCACAGTTCGGCCCTCATCAACTTTTCGAGTCACATCCTCAAAGAACTCGATAAGGTTTGTAAGACATGACCTGCCCCTCACAAAGCCGTGTTGACTGCATTTGATCAAGCCATGCTCTTCCAGATGGTCATAAATTCTATCTCTCAGAATCCTTTCTAACACCTTGCAGACGACAGACGTGAGACTCTGTATGCTGTCTCTCCAACACTAGACCTGTAACAACGTGACACCTTCAGTATCTGCCTTCATCAATACAAAAGGACATGATCAAAACCAAAAAAAATCTTTATTGTGATCAGAGATAATGGGAACTGCAGATGCTGGAGAATCCGAGACAACAAACACAGCAGGCCAAGCAGCATCTTAGGAGCACAAAAGCTGACGTTTCGGGCCGAGAACCTTCATCAGAAAAAAAGCTCTAGGCCCGAAACTTCTGCTCCTAAGATGCTGGTTGTCCTGCTGTGTTCATCCAGCTCCGCATTTGTTGTCAAAAAATGTATTGTCCTCATGACTAAGCCCAGTGACTTTTCTTGGTGTATCAATTAATGCAATTTGCAAGCGAAATATGAAATAAAAGATAAGCAGAATAATGAGGTTTGAGAACTGTCCATTCGAATATTACTACACTGAGAGGCATAGATAGAGTTGATAGCCAGAGACTATTTCCCAGGGCAGAAATGGCTAGCACGAGGGGTCATAGTTTTAAGCTGGTTGGAGGAAAGTATAGAGGGAATGTCAGAGGCGGGTTCTTTACACAGAGAGTTGTGAGAGCACGGAATGCGTTGCCAGCAGCAGTTGTGGAAGCAAGGTCATTGGGGTCATTTAAGAGACTGCTGGACATGCATATGGTCACAGAAATTTGAGGGTGCATACATGAGGATCAATGGTCGGCACAACATCGTGGGCTGAAGGGCCTGTTCTGTGCTGTACTGTTCTATGTTCTATGTTCTATGTTCTACACAAATGTTAAGGGGAATTAGGGTGTGTGTATAAGCGTGTGAGTGCGGGTATCTGTCATCCTGCCTGCATGTGTGTAATGTTTACAGCTGCCAGCAGAGGGGGCTCATGCCGTGGCTGTCTGAGTGTGAAGGACTGATGCGCAGAGTCCAGCATTGGGAAATTTCTGCTGACGGCTCGTGTGTGCATTTATTGACATTGCCTTGAGTTTAAACATTTTTAACATAATTTGTCTCAAGCAACACTAACAAATGACCTGTCGATGAAAAAGTCGAATAGTCTTGTAATATCCCTTGACATGTTGCTAGGAATGAAGCACATTTGTTTAATAATCTTTAACGTTCAATTCTGTCTGTTCATTTTGAAATACCATCATCAGTATAATGGTGTATCAGAGAGGGTCTAGGTCCGAAACGTCAGCTTTTGAGCTCCTAAGATGCTGCTTGGCCTGCTGTGTTCATGCAGCCCCACACTTTGTTATTTGTATAATGGTCTTGTGTAAAATTGTAAATAAAGTGTTCATTTGTAAGATAGATTTATCAATATTTGCTTAAGTTTCATGTTTACTTAGCTTACTGATTTTTCTTGCTCGTTTTAGTGTCATTAAATGTTCATTAAAATCTAATGTTCATTTCTTTCTTGTCTGCCTCCCTGTGTTCTTTCCTTCTCTTCTTTTTTTCTTTCTCTCTATTTTCCCTGTCACATGCTTTATTTATATTATTCCCTTGCTTTGTGACTCCCCCACCCCCACCCTAGATTTCTGCCCTACCTCAGATTTCCGATTCCTGATCCAACTTTGTGTGAACCATGCCGTTAGATCTTCGTATAGATTGGTTACATCTGACGGAACGTTTGGGTCATTTTATTGTGCGAAAGGCACTGTGTGATCTTTGTATTTGTTAAGTAAGCGGTGGTTTCACACACACACCTGAGAGCAGGTGCCGCAGTGGCAGTTCCCTCCATCTGAGTGACGTAGCCTGGGTTCTAGGTCCATTTGTTCAAGAGGTGTGTGCTAACATCTCTGCAACGGTTGATTAGAAATGCACGTACAAGAGGAAACTGATGGCAATGCACGAGGGGAATTGACCATTGATGGCGGTGGGCGTGGGAGAGATCTTCCACCCGTTAAACGCCGTCTTGCCCATTCAACAGAAACGTTATTCCCTCGCGTGGATGGTAGAAGGCAAACAGGCATTGGCAAAGGTCTGCTTAAAACTAACAAGTTTATGATAGATTTCCTTCTGGAAACATATAACTCCAATGTAAGGAACCATTTAGTTAACAGCAGAGACACATAACAAAATTAGCAGCAAAGTCTATGGGGCCAAAGGGCTATGGAGAGGGTGCAGGGAAGTGCAGTTGAAATGTCCATCAGCCATGATTTAAATGGCGGAGTGGACTTGATGGCCTTACTTCCACTCCTAAGCCTTATGGTCTTATGGCCTAAAGTCACTTCAGTGGCCAATGGCAGAGATGTTTTTAGCTTCTGCGTGGGCAGGTTCGGGGAAGGTCAACGGGTTTTGCATGGCAGGGCCACGTTGAGTAGTTTGACGGTCCTGAAGGAGTGTGTCGCGAGTCCTGCTGGCCATCAGCTTCCGCTGGGAGCAGGCAACAAGTCACGGTGACAGCACAGAGCACCGCCTAACAGGGGACAGCAATGCAATCCAAATCTTTACAACTCTGATCATCATCAGGTTTCTCATCATCCCACTCCCAGCTTTCTTGCTACTGTCCTGAAACGATGCGCCTAGTTACTGACATACCAACTGTTCGAAACAGAATATCCTTCTTTACCCTGTCAAAATTGCCTATAATTTTGAACGCCTCAATAAGGTTACCTTTTTATCTTCTGAGCTCCATGAAGAATAAGCCAATCTCTCCTTATATCTGAAATCCCTCATTCTTAGTTACATGCTGTTAAAGGTGGCTCAGCGGTTAACACTGCAGCCTCACAGCACCAGGGACCCGAGTTTGATTCCAGCCTCAGGCAACTGTCTGTGTGGAGTTTGCACATTCTCCCCGTGTCTGCGTGGGCTTCCTCTCACAGTCCAAAAACGTGCAGGCCAGGTGGATCGGCCATGCTAAATTGCCCCTAGTGTTCTGGGGTGTGTGGGTTATAGGGGAATGGGTTTGGGTGGGATGATTCAAGGGGTGGTGTGGATTTGTTGGGCCGAAGGGCCTGTTTCCACACTGCAGGAAATCTTCAAAAAAAATCTAAATATCATTTGCACTCTTTCCAGATCTTTAATGTCCTTCTATAAATTAGGTTCCCAGAACTCCAAATGTGCCCCATCCAATTATGTTTTATTTATGCCTCTAATTATAAAAGCAATGAATCTTTAAGCCTTCTTAATATCTGCTTCAAATTTCCTGGCCACCTTCAGAGAATCATGTGCATGAAACCAAGATCCCTCTGCTCCCGTATTCCCCTCAGATTTGCCCCCTTGAACCTACATTGTCTCTTCAAGTTTCTTCTACCAAGTACACAATCTCGCATTCCTCTACACTGAACTTCATAGCCAAGGGCTTGCTCCTTTGGTAAACTTGTCAATGTCCCTCTAAAACCGCTCAGTGTCATCACCGTTCTTTCAAGCTCAGTGACATTTGCAAATTTCAAGACTTTGCCCTCAAAACCCATCTTCAAATCATTTACAAAAACCAGAAAAGGCATAGGCCTCAACGCCTTTTCCCGTGGATCACCACTTTGAACTCATCTCTAATTTGAGAAATGGCCATCGATGCCCACACTCTGTTGCTTATCACTTGGCTAACTTTTAATCGAGGCTGCTAAAGACTTGTCAATGCCAAATATTTCTGACATGCTACCCAACTTGCCATGTGGAATGCTTCTGGAAATTCCAAATATGGAACAAGCACAGTGCTGGCCACATTAGCTACCTGCGTCACCTCACCAAAGAATGCAACTAAATTTAGCAGACATGACCTCCCTTTGACAATGATTTGTTGACTATGTAGCCTCCATCAGTTTTCCCACTGTTGATGTCAGGCTGACAGATATGTAGTTCCTTGGGTCATCCTTTGCACTTTGTGAAACTACAGTGTCATATTTACAATCCTCATGTCTACCCTGACTATTCCTGTGTTGAGAGAGGTAGGTGGTGCATCTGGATGGACAGTGACAATCAGGGTTACAACAGTCTTGTATCTGAGTAGAGATTGACAAGAGGAATGACGCCAGTCATGTATCTGAACGGGGAGTAGCCATTAGCGAGAGGTCAGTGAAATACCTAGATGGACAGTGATAATAAGAATGAAGTCACTGCTGTTTCTCAATGGAGAGTAGCAATAAGAGTGATATCAGTGATGTATCTGGATGGGCGATGACAATAAGAGTGACTTAAGTAATGTATCTGGAGTGAGAGTGTGGTTAGTGACGAATCAGTTGCAATAATCTGCGATCTTGGGATGGGGACCATGGTGTTAGAGCGGGCAGCACTATAGCTGGCAGATTACTGATTCTGTTTTTCGTTAGTTAATTATGATGACCTCTCCCTATCTATCTATCGATCTTTCTATGTATTTATCTATCTGTCTCTCTATCGCCTGCTCTCTCTCTCTCTCTCTCTCAATTTTCTGCCTCTCACTCAGCCTCTGACTTTCAAAGCTCCACTCTCTCACTAGTTTTTTTTCTCTCTCTATCTGTCGCACACCATGTCCTTTGCACGTTTTAATTCCTCATTGCTGGATATACCCCAATTACTCCCGTTACCCCAGACATTGAGGAGTACGACCCTGCTGGCATAAACATGAGGGCTGTGAAATGGCCAGCTGCTTTATTCATTCTGCTTGGCACTCCTGATGCTTTATGGGCTGTTTTAATGGACCATTAGGACCTGATACATCACCTGCATGTATATGAAAGACCGGGGAAGCTGCAGATGTTTCTAAATCACCAATTAGATTGTTTTTTACTGCTCATTGAGATATTCATCATCTTAATTGTTACTTCTGACATTTTAATTCAATGCTCAATCATTTATATTCTTCCTTGTGATGAATAACGATTGCAAAGGTTTCATGGAGGACGTTTCCACATCCCTTTCTGCCTAAACTGAACCATCTGTTAAGTAAGGACTGATGTCACGCAAACGCATTTCCCGCTTGGTCATCAGCTGTGCTGTAAAAGGGAAACTCCTGTGCATTTCCAATCCATTTTCAGTGGAAAGATACAACAAGGGATAAAGTGAGCATGTTGCGAAAGAATGGTGTGGCTGATAATTGTACAGATGAAGGATATTTTCTCCCCGCGTCGCTGCTTTTGCTGTTCCAGGTCTCTTCTGAAGAAAGGTCAATGGACTCGAAACATTTATTGTTTTTCTCTGTTTCCTCACAGGTACTGCCAGGCCTGCTGAGTTTCTCCAGCTACCTGTGTTTCTGTTTGTTTCAAATCTCCAGCCTCCGTAGTTCTTCATTTTACTTAATTAATATACCTCTTTTTCTGATAGTTACAGTTGAAATCATTGTGAATCAATATGCAACAGTGAACACAGGAAGAGCAAGTGGCCATTCATCCCCTAGAGCCTGTTCCATCATTCAATGAGCTCATGGGAGATCAGTGACCTAACCTCATTGAATTTCCTTAGGCAGATATCCCTGCCTACATTTGTTTCTCAAAATAACATTCAATGTCCGATGTAACTTGAACAACAGATCAAGCACCAAAAGCATTTTGTGGAAGCAAGTTTCAAGCCTATACCACCCTTTCTGCGTAGAAGTGCTTCCTAATATTTGTTTTCACTGTTTTAAATTTGGGACTCACCCTTTGAGATAGAGATGAGAGAATTATTTTCTCACTCTCTGAAAGTCTTAAGGATTTGAATTTCATTGCTTCATAAAGTTACGGAGGCAAAATCCTTAAACTTTTTTTCAAGGCAAGTGTTGATCACTGATTGTTCAGCTGGGGAATCATGGGTTATGTGGGATCATTGGGAATATGGAATTCAAAGCGCAAACAGAAGATCACGATTTTATTGAATGCTGCAACAGGCTCGGAGCAAATGCAGTGCCCTTGTTCCTGTACTGTAATTTCGTAAGCACCAGGTAGATGTGCATTCCACCGTGTAAATTATTTATTGATTCCCTGCGGCAGAACGATCGACTCAGTCAAAATTACCTTTTCAGAATTTATTTATCTCTTTCAATATTTTTCTTTCTTATTTCGTGGGATGTGAGACACTTCTAGTTATTTATCTTTCACTGACCTTGAGAAGTTGGTGCTAAGAAACCTTGTTGAACCATAGAACTCTGCTAGTGTAATTACTCCCACAATGAGCTGCTTCAAAAGAGCTGCTCTTCATCTTTTTTTTGTTTATGGGACAAGCAAAACCCACATATCATAACGTATAGGGCGACATTTGTAAATTTGCAAGTGATATGTGATCAGATGTAATATTTTGTTCCATGTTGGATATCAGCGTCACCAGAAAGACCAACATTTATTGACCATTCCCTTTTGCCCAGAGGGCACTTGAGAATGAGCCACATTGCTGTACATGTAGGGTCAAACCATGTTAGGACAGTAATTTCCAGTTGGGTGTTCCCCTGACAATTGACAATGATTCCATTTTCATCAATCAAATTTTGTTACCAGATTTTTATTGACATCAAATTCAAATCATAGAATCATAGGATTCCCCACAGTGTGGAAGCAGGCCTTTGGGCTCATTGAGTCCACGCCGATGCTCTGAACAGCAACGCAACTCGATTCCCTGCCCTGTCCTATCCCTGTAAAACCTGCATTTCTTTTTGCTAACCCATCTAGCCTGACCATGCCTGAACACTATGGGTAATTCAACAAGCCAATCAACTTAGCCTGCACATATTTGGACTGTGTAAGGAAGCTGCAGCGCCTGGAGAACAGCCCTTACAGACACAGGGAGAATGTGCAGACTCTGCACAGACAGTCTCCCAAGGATGGAATCAACCCCAGGTCTCTGGCAGCTTAAGGCAACAGTGCTAACCACTGAGACCCACACCACCCCAAATTTCTAATTTAGATTGGAATGCAAACTCCCAGAATATTACTGGGGATCCTGGAATACAACCTGTTGATAACACTACGAGGCTAGCACCTTCCCAATTTTTGTGCGGTCTCCGACTATTTTTACTTTTCTTCATTTCTTACAGCAAACTTCCTGGCAACTGTGATCCTCACAAGAGGAAATTGTGGCCTTTTTAAATGTGCTTCAGTCTACATGCAGGCCCTGGTGACAGCAGATTTGATGGTCATGCTCATTAATGTCATTGTGCTTCAAATTCTGTACAAATAGTTCCCAGATTCATTCCTCCCCTACACTGTGGTTATCAAGCTTATATTGTACATAAACTGTACCAATGTTTATCTGTCAGTGTGGTACACAGTCTGTTTCACCTTTGACCGATTTACAGCTATATGCTGTCAGAAACTTAAAACCAAACACAGCGCAGTGACCCGGTTGATAATAATTCTCTCTGTTCTGGTATATCTATGGAACATCTCCTTTTGCTTTGGGTACGAGCATAAATATACAATTAACAATATTCAGTGGGGATGCCATCCCAATGTGATCTTTCTCTCATCACCGTTAGGTGCAAACTACTCCAGATTTCAAAACATGTTAGTTGCATGGATTTCTTTCATTTTAATATTGCTATTTAGTGCTTTGACTTCCAGACACATTGCAGCAAGCATTGTTAGTCGTAGGAGACTCCAAGCCCAGAAGACTGATAATCAGAGTGATCCAGAAAATGAAAGCTGAAAAAAAATCTGTTGTTTTACTGTAGATAATAAAATGTGAGGCTGGATGAACACAGCAGGCCCAGCAGCATCTCAGGAGCACAAAAGCTGACGTTTCGGGCCTAGACCCTTCATCAGAGAGGGGGATGGGGAGAGTGTTCTGGAATAAATAGGGAGAGAGGGAGAGGCAGACCGAAGATGGAGAGAAAAGGAGATAGGTGGAGAGGAGAGTATAGGTGAGGAGGTAGGGAGGTGATAGGTCAGTCCAGGGAAGACGGACAGGTCAAGGAGGTGGGATGAGGTTAGTAGGTAGGAGATGGAGGTGCGGCTTGGGGTGGGAGGAAGGGATGGGTGAGAGGAAGAACAGGTTAGGGAGGCAGAGACAGGTTGGACTGGTTTTGGGATGCAGTGGGGGGAGGGGAAGAGCTGGGCTGGTTTTGGGATGCAGTGGGGGAAGGGGAGATTTTGAAGCTGGTGAAGTCCACATTGATACCATTGGGCTGCAGGGTTCCCAAGCGGAATATGAGTTGCTGTTCCTGCAACCTTCGGGTGGCATCATTGTGGCACTGCAGGAGGCCCATGATGGACATGTCATCTAAAGAATGGGAGGGGGAGTGGAAATGGTTCGCGACTGGGAGGTGCAGTTGTTTGTTGCGAACCAAGCGGAGGTGTTCTGCAAAGCAGTCCCCAAGCCTCCGCTTGGTTTCCCCAATGTATTATTTTACTGTTCCTGGTCTTGAGGAGTTTTATACTGCTGAATATGACATCTGCAGTGAGCTCTTCGATCAACACCTTTGCTGTGCTTGACCCAATTCTACTCATAGCTACATTGCGGCTGAGACTGGGCGTATGTTCACCTTTTTGTGTTCATGTACAAATACGTGTTTATATGCAATGACACAAACCAAATTCAGGGCAGAGCTAACTAAGGTGTGAACTACCCTTGGATACTTTTCATGATATGGTCAAAGCACTCATAAAACACTGCAATATTTCTCATCCTACTTAGAACTCAACTTCTGCCTGAGCTCCTGTGTATAATGACCTCTTTTGCATTTTAATGAAGAGTCATAATACACTTGAAACCTTAACTCTGTAAATTTTCTCTCTGCAGATGCTGCCAGACTCGCTGAATTTCTCCAGCATTCCTTTTTTCGTACTTCACATTTCCACAATTCACAGTTCTTTGTTTCTAACATTCACATTGAGCCAGAAATTGGTCCTTCTTGTGAAAAGGTTCAGTCACCAGAAATCATTTCTTGCTTGGCGTATGACATTGTCTGAAACTGAATGCGAGAGCTTTCTTCTGAAGCAAAAGCAGAAAGTGCTGGAGAAACTTAGCAGGTCTGGAAGCATTTGCAGATGGAGAAACTGAGTGAATTTTTCGTGTCGAGTGAGCCTCCCCCAGAAGCTGGAAATGTAATTGATCCTGGCTGGGAGAAGGTGGAGCATGTTTCACTTTGAAACCGTTCACTTGCACTCGGGACCCAAAAAGAAAAATGCATGTCATACACAAGACAGTTGACAATGACCAGGTGGATGTCAGTGTATGTTCCCTTGGCTCCTCAGTGACTGGCATACTACAGTCTGATCGAAATGTTGTGGGGTAAATGTGCTTTTAAAAGACATGTAGAAAGGAATGAATAGTGGGCAGTTTCTGTATGAGTTGCAATAAGTATGACTGCAAGAAAATGATCATGGATCGCAGTATGTGGAATCATGGATGGAGAGGTAAGGAATTTCAAGGGCAAGAGAACATTGGTGCAAGCCACAGAAAATAAATAAGACGATAATGAGGGTGTTTGCAAAAGACAGTGCATTAATCGGGTGGTGGCACAGAACGCATTAGCTCAGTGGTGAGCATGGCCGCCTCACTCTGCCAGGGATGTGGATTCGAATCCAGTCTTGGGTGACTGTCTGTACTGAGTTTCTACATTCTCCCCGTGTCTGTGTGGGCTTTCTCACAGCGTTCCTGTATCCTTCCACACTCTAAAGATGTTCGGGTTAGGTGGGTTGGTCAAGTTAAATTAGCCCATCGTGTCCAGGGATGTATAAGCTAGGTGGGCTGGCCAAGGTCAATGTGGGTTTCAGGGATAGGGTAAGGGGTTGGGTCTGATCGGGTTGACCAATGGAGTGTTGGTGCAGGCTTCTCAGGCCGAGTGGCCTCTTTCAGCGGTGTAGGGGCTTTGTGGTCATTGGCTGGATAGATTTCTCCATGTAGAGCCTTCAAGACGCTAACAGGAAAAACAGCAGGGTGGATTAAAATTAAACTATTTTCACTGGTTGGAAATTCTAGAACTAGGGCTTATAGTCTGAGAAATAAAGCCAGGAGAGATGGTAGAAGTTTTGAACTGTCTTCCACTAATGGCATTGGACGCTGGTTAGTTGTTAGTTTTAAGGCTGAGAAAGACATATTTTGATAAACAAAGATATTAAGGGATATTGGCCAAAGGCAAGTACATACTTCAGGAGTAGAATGGCCTCTCCCCACACCATTTCCACCCCCCGTTCTTACGTTCAATGGGATTCCTGATAGGTATGTTTAATTCGACTGCAACCCTGGTGTGAAAATGACACTCCTTGTTTCTCCAGTTGACTCCGTTCACCGTTCCTTTTTTTGGACGAGGTACAGCGGGTCTGAAAATGATGACAGAGATACAATTAACGAGACTCTCCAGTGTGATTTTTGTTGCGATGTGAACATGAGCTCCCACCTATTTTTGCAAATTTCGAAATGTTTGTAACATGTATTTCTGCTTGGAATTGAAATAAGTAAAATGCATTGACTCACACAAGGGGGTCGATTAAATTGTCATGCAGCACTGTATCATACACGCGTGAAGCTGGTCTTTTTGTACATCGATACAGCTTTTTCCTAATCTCTGTGCCTGTCAATTTCATGCTCTCACATAGAAAATGTAAGGGGCTTTTACTATGAAAAGGTTTCATCATTTTTCATTTGATCTATGTTCATTAGTGTCAAAGGCCACACACTGCCTTCAAGCTTATCTAAGGTCGGTATTGTTACTCAGACAGTAAAGAAAAACAGATTTGAATCACCAATCTCATGAAATACGCTCAGTGAAAACTGCAGACGGATAATTGGATGGAACAGTTTGAAGGGAGACGGAGGGGTGAGGTCAGACAGGCATTTACAAGCCCAACGATGCAGAATTGTCAAGTCCAGGTGCTGTTGAATCAGGGGGACCATGCACCTTCAGTTATCGCAGGTAGTGATGGGGAAGCAGGGCTCGGTGTGAGTTTGTTAAGGGGCAGAAAACGGGGAGTGGGAGTAAAATTGTCGGTTTCGGGTTGTCAGGCTGGTCGTAACAGGTTCCAAAAGAACTATTTGCTCGAGGCGCAGCTCTCTCTCATGCCTATCAATGATGGGAGCGTGTGTTATTTTTGCTGATAACGCAAATCAGGTGTGATAATAAAATGCAGGGAGGACATAGAAATACTTAATAGTGGGCGGGATAAGTTCGGTGATTGAGTGAACAGGAAACAATCTGTGCTACGCAATGTGAACAAATGTGAGGCTTAGTTTCTTCATTTCAGTCTTGCGAGTGTTTCAGAGTATTGTTCGATTTTTAGACGGTGATCCTCGCCGTAGACCAAGAAGCATCAAGAAACATTTCTATTTGATTAGCCAATAGTTTCCATTATTGCCTGGAAAACTTCGAGCAATTCCAGTTCTTCTAAATTTCAGCAATATGTCACTGCGCTTGTGTCATTTCGTTCCTTTGCCATTGAATACTGGTTGTACAAATATTGTATGATGTTAGGATGTAAGACCGCAGAGAATAATATCAACTAAAAGGCGCAGTGTTAAACCAAATTCAGGATAGAGAATGTTCCGTTTTGGTCTGGAATTCTGTCAGAACAGGAGAGGGGCAAATGTGTCAAAAGGCTGTTCTATGTTCCAGTTTTGTAGAAATGTTGCTTTGATCTGCAGAAGCAAGATATGGAAAATTCTGTTAGAATTAAGATGCGACTTGCAGAATCTGTTGAAAGCTGCTACTTTGGAATAACTGATGAAATGTTTGAGCAGAGTCTGGCTAACTTTTCAAACTTTAAACACAGAGTGATAGGAATAAACAAGGGGTGATATGTCAGGTCAGCCACTGTGTTCAGAATCTGGCTGCATCCCACATAAATTTCAGTCATTATCCATCTCTATCTGCAAATATTTGTTCGAATATTTGTTGTTCAAATCCAATTCACATCCATTCGAGCAGAATGTTCTTCTGTATTCCCCATTATCACCTCTCCAGCTCAAGGGGAGGCAATTGCCTAGTGGTATTATTTCTGGACTGTTAACCTGGACACCCAGATAATGTTCTGGGGACCTGGGTTCAAATCCTGCCATGGTAAATGGTGGAATTTGACTTCAACAAGTATCTGCAATTAAGAATCTAATGATGACCATGAACCCATTGTCAATTGTCAGGGGAAAACGCATCTGGTTCACTACTGTCCTTTAGGGAAGGAAACTGCCATCCTTACCTGGCCTGGCCTACATGTGACTCCAAACTCCCAGCAATATGGTTGACTCCTACCCCTGCACTTTGGACAATTGGGGATGGGCGATAAATGCTGCCCTAGATAGCAACACCCTCATCCTCTAATTGAATAGAGACATTCTCCCTAGCTCACTGTCAACACTCCCTTTGTTTGCCTCACATTTATTCTCTCTGTGTCTCTGGGCTCCATCTTCACCTATCCACTTGCCCCAACAACTTTGCATCAGCATAAATATTACTCTCACCTGAACGATATCAGTTCTAGAGAAGGGTCACTGAATGCAAAATGCCGACACTGTTTCTTTCTCCCCACAGATGCAGCCAGACCTGCTGAGTTTCTCCAGAATTTGTTTGGTTTTGCTTCAGATTTCCAGCATCTGCAGCTCTTTATTGCATTTCATTGTTTAATTCACTCAACTTCAGCTGGGAGGCACCAGCTCTAAGATAAAAAGAAGAGGCTATCATTTAATTCTCTTGACTCCAAAACCAGGAATTATTTTCTTGAATTCTCCAGTTGTTGTAAGTGAGGTCAGCTGGGTAGCTGTCACAGAATATGATTTCCCTTTTTGGGGCTGCTGACCTGGTCCAATCAAGGAGCCCTGGCTAACACATAAGAGCAGGAATGTCAGAGGTTCTGCTCACCCTGAGAGAACAAAATGTGGGGCTTTATCAAATGCCTTATTAGTGTCCAGATAAACAAAAGAGAATTATACACAGGAACAGTCCCTTTGGCCCTCCAAGCCTGTGCTGATCATTATGCTCTAACTAATCTGAAAAACAAACCTTCTGGCCTTATTCAATCTGTCTCCCCTTATTCCTTCCCTATTCATGAAACCAGCCATGTCCCTCTTAAATGTCGCCAACATGCTCACTTCCACCAGTTCTTCTGGCAGTCCATTCCAGGCTCCTACCACGCTCTATGGGAAAATCTTCCCTCGCACATCTGCCTTAAAATTCCCCCTTCTCACCTGGAACCTGTGCCCCTTTGTAATTGAAACTTCAACCCCGGGGATAATAAAACTCTGGCTATCGGCCCTATCTATGCCTCTCATAATGTTGTGGGCCTCTGTCAGGTCTCCTCTCAGGCCGCCATCTTTCCAGTGAAAACAATCCTAGTCTTTTTAACCTTTCCTCGTAGCCAATGCCCTAGAGACATCTCAATGAAACTTCTGATTGGTTTGTATAGCCATCTCCCAGAATTCCGCTTAGTGACAGTTCTGCTGCCCCCTCTGTCCCTCACGTTATTCACTGATTCTTCAGAAAATTTGATTTTCTAAAGAAGGGTCTAGGCCCAAAACGTCAGCCTTCCCGCTCCTCTGATGCTGCTTGGCCTGCTGTGTTCACTCTTTATTTTCTCACCAGTTATTATTCTTCAGTTAGATAAGGCGGATAATAGCATGTCCCCTTTCATTGACGGACCATGCACTAATTGACATAAATAATCTGGAAGCTTTCAACTTGAGATGGTGGAAGCACTTATAACATGTGAGAGTGTGCATCCCACAAGCAAAGAAATTAGGCAAAAAAAAGTACGGGAATTAGCTAAAAAAAATCTTAAAGTGTGCCTGACGCAAGATTGCAAAACAAATCAAACCGAAAGAACTGCAGCTGCTGTAAATCGGGATTCTGAAATAAATAGGGAGAGAGGAGGAAGCAGAACCCTCTCCCCATCCCCCGTCTCTGATGAAGGGTCCAGGCCCGAAACGTCAGCTTTTGTGCTCCTGAGATGCTGCTGGGCCTGCTGTGTTCATCCAGCCCCACACTTTGTTATCTCGGATTCTCCAGCGTCTGCAGTCCCCATTATCTCTAAATACCATTTCCAGTTACTTTCAGTTCTGATGATGAGCTCCTCGACTCGAAACATTCACTCGGTCCACAGATGGTGCCAGACCTGCTGAGTTTATCCAGGGCCCTCTGTGCTTGTTTCAGAAGGAAACTATTAGCATTGGATCACGGAGAATGTCAAACTGTTCCGAACTAGACCAGTCACGCTCAAAATATTTTAAGAAGGCAGCCTAGACCCTAACTTTTTCCTCATTTTAAAGGCAAATTTAAAGAGTCATATTTTAGATGGAACGCAACTGGTGAAACTACTCGACATTACAAAAACCCAATTTATTTCAACATTGTGGCTCTGTGCTTAGCCCTGCAGCCTTACAGCGCCAGGGACCCGGGTTCAATTCCAGCCTCGGGCGACTGTCTGTGTGGAGTTTGCACATTCTCCCTGTGTCTGCGTGGGTTTCCTCTGGGTGCTCCGGTTTCCTCCTACAGTCCAAAGATGTGCAGGCTAGGTGGATTGGCCATGCTAAATTGCCTGTAGTGTTCAGGGGTGTGTGGGTTATAGGGGGGTAGGTCTGGGTGGGATGCTCCAAGGGGCGGTGTAGACTTGTTGGGCCGAAGGGCCTGTTTCCACACTGTAGGGATTTTTTTTTAAATGTAACAAAACAGGAGGGGATGGTTAGAATAACTTGACTCTAGTGGAAAATGTATCTGAATAATAGATGAAGCAAATATTACTAACTGACTGTTCCAATGTCCTGTATTTGGCGAAAAGGCTAATTCAGAACAGTGAATTTGTCTCACAGGTAACCGAGCATCAGAGAAGCCTTAGCTGCTGCCTGCAACCGAGAGAGGAAAAGCTAGTTTCTCGTTCTTCAAGCCCACGACAGCAACTGCTTAATCTAAACCTGAAAACTAGCAATCCTGGTCTGTGTAGCTGGCCATGCCCAGTCAAGCTGCTTCCATCTTCTAACTTAAAAACAAAATGAAGGCCTCACAAGCTGTTTATTTTCTCAGAGCAGGCTCGGCACCTCTCATTTGACCTCAGTTTTATTTTTAAAAAAGGAGAAAATAACCTCTTGAAGCCACAGCATCACCACTCACACGCTGAACGCATTAGGCAAAAAGTGAAGGCATAGTAGGAACTGCCGATGCTGAAGTCAGAGATAGCGCAGTGTGCAGCTGGAGGAACGCAGCAGGCCAGGCAGCATCAGAGGAGCAGGCAAGTTGATGCTTCGGGTCAGGACCCTTCCTCAGAAAATGATTTCTGGTGACTGATCATTGTCACAAGGAGAATCAGTTTCTGCCCCAACATGGAGGATCGAAAGAAAGAACTGCAGATCTGTGCAATTCTGAAACAATGATAAGAGAGTGCAGGAGAAATTCAGTGCAGAGAAAGAAGCAAAGCTAACATTTCGTATTTAGTGGAAATCGCCTTCAAAACATTAAAAAATGGTTTTTATAAGCAGGAGCATGGGCACAAATTGAGTTTTTAATAGGACCTGAAGTTTTGCAGCATTTTTTGAATGCATTGACCAAGATCAGGAAAAGTGTCCAAGGATATTCAGCACCTTATATAATTCTTCCCTATATTTGGTTTGTGTCATTGCACAGATGCATGTGTTTGTACAAGAACTTAAATAGGTGAGCAGAAGCCCAGTGTCAGTGGCAATGTTTGCAGGGCGAGTATAATGTACTTCGTCAATTACAGCCAAGGTTTTGATCAAAGAACTCGCTGCAGGTGTCACATTCAGCAGCATAAAACTGTCCGACACCACGAAGAGTAAAACTATCGATTTCTTTCTGTTTTTCATCTCTGGATCAGTCTGATTTACAGCCTGCTGAGCCCGGAGGGAGGGAATGAGGCTTGGGGAATGTAGGTGGGATGGTGATAGGTGAATGCAGGTGAGGGTAGTGGAGAGTTTAGGGCCCAAACATACCTTCCATTGAAGCAACACTTCACCTGCACTTCCCAGAATGTAGTCGACTGCATTCACCGCCACAACGTGATCTCCTCTACACTGGGAAAACGAAGCATAGACTGGGTAACCATTTCGCAGAACATCTGCGTTCAGCTTGCAAAAAAAGACCCTGAACTACCCGTTGCCTGTCACTTTAAAGCACCACCCTACTCCCTGGCCAACATCTCTGTCTCTGGCTTGCTGCAGAATTCCAGCGAATTCAACACCAGCTGGAAGAACAACTCTTCATTTTCCACCTGGGGACCTACACCCCTCTGGACTCAATATTGAGTTCAATAATTTTAGGGCCTGAACTCTCCCATGTACCAGCCCCCTACCCCACACACCCCTTGTTACCACAGACTGCCATTACACACCCCCTGTTATTAGTCACTAACAGTCCCCATTAACAACTATCCACCCTCCCAGCCAGACCGATATTAACTCTGTGTCTGTCCAACTGTCTTTCTCTCTCTTTAGGCTCAATCCTATCGTTTACTCCCTACCCCATCCACCTCCCGATTCTCTGCATATAAACTGATGTTTTCTCAGGCACCATCAGTACTGAGGAAGAGTCACCGACCCCGAAATGTTAGCCATGGTACCATGAATTTGGGCGTTGCTGTTCTCTCCTGAGAGGGCATTCCCCTCAACAGTTTGTCTGTTTTGCAGAGGATTAGCCACAAGAAACTTCTGTACTGCCTGCTGAGACCGTCTGCTCTGCCTGGTGGTCACCTATTGCTTTTCTACCTGTGGATATAGACATGCATCGAAACAGATGGGCGTACACACAGACGTATGCACACACACACACACACACACACACACACGCAATCACACACACTGCACACACACACATTCACAAACATTGCGCGCACACACACGCACATACACACAATCACACATGCACACATACACACACTGCACACACATTCACAAACATTGCGCGTGCACACACACACAGCGCACACACACATTCACAAACACACACACACAAACGTGCGCGCGTGCACACAGACACAGACACACACACACACACACACACAGACACAGACACACTCACACACACACAGACACACACACACACACACACACACACACACACACACAAACACACACACACACACACACACACAAGGCTAGTGTGAATTGTTTTGCATTTGGACTGCGGCCCGTCTGACTTGCCTTTGAGCAGTATTCCTAACATTGCACACGGTGAATGGAATGTTTCCAAGGCAATTATATCCAGGCACCTCCAGGCGAACCTTTTCATGAGGAGACTGGGTGAGTGTTATTGCAACTTTCTGCGGCTAACAATGTTTTCTGATAGCGAGTTTTGAGAAGATTTGTGGCTCAGGTTGAGGTTCTGGATGATCTCGTCCGGAAGCTTCGTCGGAGGCTCACTGATGATGTTACCTAGAATGGTGACGAAACGTCTGAAAACTAACCTTCCAGCTCAGCGAGCAAACTCACATCCAGAATGTTTTCTGATGTTCTCTCACAAACCCTGAATGAAAAGGGTTTCAGAGGGAGACCGGAAGAGACCAGCACTGGACATGTTTATCTCCTATTCCTCACATCGCAAGGCATTGGACAAAACTTCTCTGTGCCTCCAAAAAAAATTCTTTGAAAAGTGATACAAACATGCAATGTGAGAGATTCACAGGCATCTCCAAAATAATCTGCTACTTGTGCAATGGCGCGGGCAGTCCAGCAGATGGTGGAATGTGAGGCTGGATGAACACAGCAGGCCAAGCAGCATCTCAGGAGCACAAAAGCTGACGTTTCGGGCCTAGACCCTTCATCATCAGCTCTGATGAAGGGTCTAGGCCCGAAACGTCAGCTTTTGTGCTCCTGAGATGCTGCTGGGCCTGCTGTGTTCATCCAGCCTCACATTTTATTATCTTGGATTCTCCAACATCTGCAGTTCCCATTATCTCAGATGGTGGCATTCTTTCGTTTCTAAACGCAAGCAGGACACAGACAGACAGAGAGAGAGAGAGAGAGAGAGAGAGTGAGAGAAATTCTCCAACAAAATATTAGACAGAGACACAGAGTACAGACAGAGATACACACAAACATGCAGACACACTTGTGCATTTGAAAGCTGAAGCAAACCCAGGAGCAGCGTTGGCTCCTCAAGGGGGAGAGGGAGTGTGAGAAACCAGCGAGGAAGTTGGGACAAACTGAAACAGGATCACCTCAGCGTTCTGTCCATGTCTTAACTCCAGTTTGTTTCTGTCTGAATTTTTACCTCTCTCCCCCTCTCGCTGTCTCTTTTGCTCTCTGTGTCCATCTGTCTCACCCTCTCTCTCTGTTCTTCTCCCTCTGCTTTTTCTGTGTCCTCTCTCGTTCCCCAAGTCTCCATCCTCCTTCTATCCTTTCCTCTGTCTCTATCCTTCACTCTCTCCCTTGTCTCTCTCTGCCCTTCTCTCCCTACCTAGCACACCCCCCTCTTTCTGTGTACTCTCTCCCTACATTCCTCTCTCTCTGCCCTTCATTTTCTCTCTCTCTGTCCCTCTCTCTCCGCCCTTTTCGCTCTCTGTCCGTCTTTCTCCAACTCACGCTCTCCATCAACCTCTTCCTGTCGCTTACACGCTCCCTCCTTTTCTCTCGTTCTCTCTTTTTCCTCCTTCTCGCTCTTCGGTCTTTCGGACCTGAAAGTGCCCAAACAATTTTGGACCCCCAGAAATATTTTCACTGCCTCTAATATTGCACCAGACCCCACTCCCTGAGGCAGAGGTAAACGAATCTGTGTGGACACACTGGCCTGTGACCGACTGCTTTAACGCACAGCAAGATCCCAGTCCCAGATTTACAGACTCCTTGCGTAATCGAGGGAGACCCTTCGGCCTGTCAGGTTTGCCACCTCCACATCCCCCACAGCCCCATTAAATTATCCAGCTTTTCAGGATTTGTCCCTGAATGGCCACATTGAATACGCTCCCTGTGGAAACAGCTTCTGCACCCCGTTACCTCTCTTGTATTCTCTCTCCATCTCTCCGTCTCTCTCCTAAAAAACCCCTTCTTCCACCTCACATCCCAGTAAATGTTTCACCCAACCCTCTCCAGCTCTCCTGCCCCCTCCCTATCGATCACTCACCTCCCCCCAACCCCCTCAGAAACTCAGGGACATGGCCAGTGTCTCACTCCCCGCCTCCCCTTCCTCCAGACCCACTGCAACGTGGTTGACTTTTAGCCGCCTTCTGGAAAATGAGGGTTGGGCAATAAATGCTGCCTAGCCAGTGATGACCTTTTTTGTCGTGAATAAATAAAGTCCATATATTTAAACGTATCTGGTTAGGTTTCCTTGGGTTGGTGATGTCATTTCCTGCGTTGGTGATGCCATTTCCTGTTCTTTTTCTCAGAGGGTGGTAGATGGGCTCCAAATCAATGTGTTTGTTGATGGAGTTCCGGTTGGAATGCCATGCTTCCAGGAAAGCAGGACATAACACCGGCGCTTCGTCGGAGCCTCACTGATGATGTTACCTAGAATGGTGACGAAACGTCTGAAAACGAACCTTCCAGCTCAGCGAGGAAACTCACATCCAGAACCGCAACCTGAGCTACAAATCTTCTCAAAACTCGCTAGATGGAAGAACATTGAGGCCGTCAGAGTGAATCACTGTGTATGGGGTCAAAATCATTTCAACGTGATAAAATAAACTGAAGGCAAAAGGAGGCAAGGAAATAAACATGGTAACTGATATGAAGGAAAATATGCTCCGGAATCTGATGGGGGCAAAAGGTTGATATAATCCTGGACCTGGTGGGATGCATCCTATAATATTAAACAACACCACAGAGTCAGTGGTCACCTGGTAGCTACAAGTTCTGAGGCTTGGAAAACTACGACATCATTAACACTTGGTTATACAAATGTTATTTATTAATTAATCTTCTTTTCACACAAAATACATTACTTCAGACACCATGAGCTCTTACCCAGAGAAGTAGCCTCACCTGTGATACCTGATAAAATACATTCTGAAATTCCAAATATTATATATATATAACAAAGGCAGATGGGTTACGGTCAGGGGAAGGAAACGGAACTGGCAGGCAGTGCAGGGATCCCCTGTGGCCATTCCCCTCAACAATAACTATACCATTTTGGATACTGTTGGGGGGGGACGACTTACCAGGGGAAAGCAGTGGGGCACAGGTCTCTGGCACAGAGTCTGTCCCTGCTGCTCAGAAGGGAAGGGGGAAGAGGAGCAGAGCAGTAGTCATTGGGGACTCCATAGTTAGGGGGGCAGATAGGAGGTTCTGTGGGCATGACAGAGACTCACGGTTGGTGTGTTGCCTCCCAATTGCCAGGGTGTGTGATGTCTCTGATTGTGTTTTTGGGATCCTTAAGGGGGAGGGGGAGCAGCCCCAAGTCGTGGTCCACATTGGTACCAACGACATAGGCAGGAAGGGAGATGGGGATTTAAAGCAGAAATTCAGGGAGCTAGGATGGAAGCTGAGAGCTAGGACGAACAGAGTCGTTGTCTCTGGTTTGTTGCCCGTGCCACGTGCTAGTGAGGCGAGGAATAGGGAGAGAGAGGAGTTGAACACGTGGCTACAGGGATGGTGCAGGACGGAGGGTTTTGGATTCTTGGATAATTGGGGCTCTTTCTGGGGTAGGTGGGACCTCTACAAGCAAGATGGTTTTCACCTGAACCAGAGGGGTACCGATATCCTGGGGGGGAGATTTGCTAAGGCTATTCGGGTGGGTTTAAACTAATTCAGCAGGGGGATGGGAACCAAAATTGTAGTTTGACTATAGAAAAGGTTGAGAGTAGGGAGGTCCAAAATAAAGTTCCAGGGATGCAAGATGGCACCGGCAAGCAAGAAGTTGGATTGAAGTGTGTCTACTTCAATGCCAGGAGCGTCAGGAATAAGGTGGGTGAATTTGCAGCATGGGTTAGTACCTGAGGCTTCGATGTTGTGGCCATTTCGGAGACATGGATAGAGCAGGAACAGGAATGGTTGTTGCAGGTTCCGGGATTTAGATGTTTCAGTAAGAACAGAGAAGATGGTAAAAGGGGCAGAGGTGTGGCATTGTTGGTCAAGGACAGTGTTACAGTTGCAGAAAGGATGTTTGGGGACTCGTCAACTGAGGTAGTATGGGCTGAGGTTAGAAACTGGAAAGGAGAGGGCACCCTGTTGGGAGTTTTCTATAGGCCTCCAAATAGTTCCAGAGATGTAGAGGAAAGGATAGCAAAGATGATTCTCGATAGGAGTGAGAGAGACAGGGTAGTTGTCATGGGGGACTTCAACTTTCCAAATATTCACTGGGAACACTATAGTTCGAGTACTGTAGATGGGTCAGCTTTTGTCCAGTGTGTGCAGGAGGGCTTCCTGACACAGTATATAGATAGGCCAACAAGGGTCGAAGCCACATTAGATTTGGTACTGGGTAATGAGCCCGGCCAGGTGTTAGATTTGGAAGTAGGTGAGCACTTTGGTGATAGTAATCACACTTCTGTGATGTTTACTTTAGTGATGGAAAGGGATAGGTGTATACCACTGGGCAAGAGTTATAGCTGGGGGAAAGGCAATTATGCTGAGATTAGGCAAGATTTAGGGAGCATAGGAAGGGGAAGGAAACTGCAGGGGATGGGCACAGTAGAAATGTGGAGCCTATTCAAGAAAAAGCTCCTGTGTGTCCTAGATAAGTATGTACCTGTCAGGCAGGGAGGAAGCTGTGGAGGGCGGGAGCCGTGGTTTACGAAGGAGGTGGAATCTCTGGTCAAGAGGAAGAAGAAGGGCTTATGTAAGGATGAGATGTGAAGGATCAGTTAGGGCACTTGAGGGCTATGAAGTAGCCAGGAAAGACCTAAAGAGGGAACTCAGAACAGCCAGGAGGAGACATGAGAAGTTGTTGGCAGATAGGATCAGGGTAAATCCTTAGGCTTTCTACAGGTATTTAAGGAATAAAAGAATGGTGAAAGTAAGATTAGGGCCAGTCAAGGATAGTAGTGGGAAGTTGTGTGTGGAGTCAGATGAGATAGGGGAAGCACTAAATGAATATTTTTCAACAGTATTCACTCTAGAAAATGACAATGCTGTGGAGGAGAATACTGAGATACAGGCTACTAGACTAGGTGGGGGATTGAGGTTCACAAGAAAGAGGTATTAGAAATCCTACAGAGGGTGAAGATAGATAAGTCCCCTGGGCCAGATGGGATTTATCCTAGGATCCTCTGGGAAGCCAGGGAGGATATTGCTGAGCCTTTGACATTGATCTTTAACTCGTCATTGTCTACAGGAATAGTGCCAGATGACTGGAGGATAGCAAATGTGGTTCCCCTGTTCAAGAAGGGGAGTAGAGACAACCCTGGTAATTATAGACCAGTGAGCCTTACCTCAGTTGTTGGTAAAGTGTTGGAAAAGGTTATAAGGGATAGGATTTATAATCGTCTAGAAAAGAATAAATTGATTAGGGATAGTCAGCACGGTTTTGTGAAGGGTAGGTCATGTCTCACAAACCTTATTGAGTTCTTTGAGAAGGTGACCAAACAGGTAGATGAGAGTAAACCGGTTGATGTGGTGTATATGGATTTCAGCAAGGCGTTCGATAAGGTTCCCCACAATAGGCTATTGTACAAAATGCGGTGGAATGGGATTGTGGGAGATATAGCAGTTTGGGTCAGAAAATGGCTTGCTGAAAGAAGACAGAGGGTGGTAGTTGATGGGAAATGTTCATCCTGGAGACCAGTTACTAGTGGTGTACCGCAAGGGTCGGTGTTGGGTCCACTGCTGTTTGTCATTTTTATAAATGACCTGGATGAGGGCGTAGAAGGATGGGTTAGTAAATTTGCAGACGACACTAAGGTCGGTGGAGTTGTGGATAGTGACGAGGGATGCTGTAGGTTGCAGAGAGACATAGATAAGCTGCAGAGCTGTGCTGAGACGTGGCAAATGGAGTTTAATGCAGACAAGTGTGAGGTGATGCACTTTGGTAGGAGTAACCGGAAGGCAAAGTACAGGGCTAAAGGTAAGATTCTTAGTAGTGTAGATGAGCAGAGAGATCTCGGTGTCCGTGTACACAGATCCTTGAAAGTTGCCACCCAGGTTGACAGGGCAGTTAAGAAGGCATACGGTGTTTTAGCTTTTATTAATAGAGGAATCGAGTTCTGGAACCAAGAGGTTATGCCGCAGCTGTACAAAACTCTGGTGCGGCCGCACTTCGAGTATTGTGTACAGTTCTGGTCACCGCATTACATGAAGGATGTGGAAGCTTTGGAAAGGGTGCAGAGGAGATTTACTAGGATGTTGCCTGGTATAGAGGGAAGGTCTTACGAGGAAAGGCTGAGGGACTTGAGGCTGTTTTCGTTAGAGAGAAGAAGGTTGAGAGGTGACTTAATTGAAACATATAAAATGACCAGAGGGTTAGATAGGGTGGATAGGGAGAGCCTTTTTCCTAGGATCGTGACGGCGAGCACGAGGGGGCATAGCTTTAAATTGAGGGGTGAAAGATATAGGACAGATGTCAGAGGTAGTTTCTTTACTCAGAGAGTAGTAAGGGAATGGAACGCTTTGCCTGCAACGGTAGTAGATTCGCCAACTTTAGGTACATTTAAGTCGTCATTGGATAAGCATATGGACGTACATGGAATAGTATAGGTTAGATGGGCTTGAGATCGGTATGACAGGTCGGCACAACATCGAGGGCCGAAGGGCCTGTACTGTGCTGTAATTTTCTATGTTCTATGTTCTATATTACACCCACTGCTTCTCGTTTATCTGTCATGCTTGTTACTTTCTTGAAGAATTTGAATCACTTTGTCAGGAGTGATTTCCTCTCGTGCTAACTCTGCTTGATCTCAGGATATATAACATATTTCTACCTGTTTGCTGTTGCATACTTTATAACAGCATTTGATGCAATGCCACATGGCAGGCCGATCAGAGAATTAGAAAGGTTGTGGATTTATTATCCTTGGCAGCATGGATGAGAAACTGGCAAAATGATCGGAAACAGAGGGTAGGGATAGATAGGCATTTAACAGATTGGGGATGGGTTGAAAGTGACCTAGCCTAGCCCAGGAATCGATGATGGACCCTTGTTCTTGCTTCTGATTAGTGTTAATTGGGTTCCAGTTGAAGTGCCCATCTATATCTTGCTTCTGTTTCCTGTCTTTTACCCAACTTCTAATCTGTGCTGCCTAGACCAATCACTGACTAGTATTTCTAGTTTGCTCACCACTGAGGCACTGTATCAAATATATTCTGAAAGTCTAAATTTACGACATGAACAGCAATACCCTCATTCACTTTCCATCTCACTTCGTATTCGAACTCAATTAAATTTGTCAGACATGACTTGCTTTTGCCAAAGCCCTGATGACTGTCTGGTTGTAATTTTATTTTTCTATCTAAGTGTCTTTTTCCCTTATCCTCTGCCACGTCCCCCGTGTTGCCCGCTGTTGTCAGCAAGCGGACAGGTCTGCAGCTTCCTGCTTTGTGCTTTGCGCCTTTCTTAAACAATGCTGTCACATTTCCAATCCTCCAGCTCCCCCAGGACTAAAGTTGAGTTCATAGTAGAAAGTGTCCTTCACAACTGCTCTGCACTTTGTTCCTTTAGGTGTCTCAACAATCCAGGATGCTCCCAACCCAGGCCTGATGATTTCAGGATTTTAGGAGTCCTCCAGCTGCGATTTGCCCCCTGCAGTGCTGTCGCGCTCACAGGGCCTAGCACCCACAGCCCTGAACCGCTAACAGGGACTCCCCCCTGCAGTCCTGACCCGCTCACACGGACTGGCCCCCTGCAGCCCTGTCCTGCTCACAACGATTTGCCCCCGCAGCCCTGACCCACTCACAGGGACTGGCCCCCTGCAGTCCTGACCCGCTCACACGGACTGGCCCACGCAGCCCTGACCCGCTCACAGCGATTTGCCCGCTGCATTCCTGTCGCGCTCACAGAGGCTGGATGTCAGAGGCCGGTTCTTTACGCAGAGAGTTGTAAGAGCATGGAATGCGTTGCCAGCAGCAGTTGTGGAAGCAAGGTCATTGGGGTCATTTAAGAGACTGCTGGACATGCAAATGGTCACAGAAATTTGAGGGTGCACACATGAGGATCAATGGTCGGCACAACATTGTGGGCTGAAGGGCCTGTTCTGTGCTGTACTGTTCTATGTTCTATGTTCTATACTGTCCTGATGCTGCCTGGTCTGATGAGTTCGTCCAGCTCCACACCATGTTACCTCCGACTCCAGCATCAGCGGTTAGGACAATCCTTGGCGATTTTAGCACCTCTTCCTTCTCTATCACTAGATACCCAGTTGCTCAATGTCAACATTTTCCACTGTACCCTTCTCACCATTTTCTAATTTGGTGAAGACCGAATACAATTCACTCATTCAGCGTCCTTTCCACACCCTTTGCTTCAGTGTGTAGCTTCATCTGTCTTTTCCTTATGGGCCTAAGGCTGTCCTTCTCTCATATTTTACTGTGAACACGTTAGAAGAATATTGTACTATTTATTTTTATATAGTTTGCCATTCCTTTCTCATTATTCCTCTTAGCCTTCCTTATGCCGGCCCTAGCATCTTTCCTGCATTTTAGATCTGCTTCCTAATTTCTATTGCTACTATTTTTCTGGTATACATTGCTAGACATCTTTTCATTGTATCAGTGATAATGGGAACTGCAGATGCTGGAGAATCCAAGATAATAAAATGTGAGGCTGGATGAACACAGCAGGCCCAGCAGCATCTCAGGAGCACAAAAGCTGACGCCTCGGGCCTAGACCCTTCAGAGCTCTCTGGTGAAGGGTCTAGGCCCGAGGTGTCAGCTTTTGTGCTCCTGAGATGCTGCTGGGCCTGCTGTGTTCATCCAGCCTCACATTTTACTATCTTAGACATCTTTTCATCCTTATTTTGTCATCAATGTCATCTAGGGTACTGCAAATTTGGATGCCCTGTATTTATTTCTTAAATCAAGTACCTAGCTTACACCCCATTTCTCTCTCTTTTGAAAGTCTCCCATTTTTGCTTCACTTTATTTATTCATCAAAATGTACTTCTAATCAGCATGCATCAGTTAGACTGCCCTTTGGCAGTCTGGAATCTTAATCCTTGACTGATTTTCATTCTTTTTCAACTTTAGATTACAACTTTTGACAGTATGATTGCTCATTTCCAAATGCTTATCCATTCGGACCTTTTTCACTTGGCCTGCCTTATTTCCCAGGAGCAGATCCAGCATTTTTTGCATGCCTGGTAAGAATGGAACTGCACTGATCCAGAAAGTTCTCCTGCACACATTGCAAGAATGTCTTCCCTTCTGTGTGCCAAACTGTAACTTTTCATCCAGTCTTCCCTGGAGTAAGTGGAACCACCTATCCTTGTCCTTGTCCTGTAACTTTCCATAATGCGCCAACAAATTCCCTCTTGTACTTTCTTTCCTCAACATTTCCGACCAGTTAGACAACTGCAATATGTCCTGGGTTCCCTGGACCTGCTGTCTATTTTCCTTTTGATAAATGGTCACCCAGTCCCCTGCCTTCAATATACACTGTCTTCCTGCCCATCACAATGTAAATTGACCATCTCTGATTCATCTTTACATTATTGACTCTCCTTGAAGTACTGTACGGTACAGTGTCATCTAAGAAAATTGCAGAATTAAGTATTTGAGATCTAACTCTATTCACTGACCATCGATATGCAACCGAAACATTCTTAAATGCAAATTGGATGACCGACATTGGTGTGATAACGGCATAAAATTCCCTTGCACCCTTTACAATGGTTTTCGTTTTTTAAAAAAATCAGTTTTCTGTTAAAAAAAAGACACGTTTCCAACACTATAAATGCATTCTCTTGTGCTCTTGCGATCATTCTATGAAGCTAGTGCATCCAAGTTTCTGGCAATGATATCCTCAGATTGTTAACAAAGAGTAATACAGCATAATAATGGAGAAACACAGCAGGCCAGGCAACATCAGAGGAGCAGAGAAATGGCCATTTCTGAAGAAAGGTCCCGACACAAAACATTTGTTAGCTTTCCTGCTCCCCTGATGCTGCCTGGACAGTTGTGCTCCTCCAACTCCACACTATGTATCTCTGACTCCAGCATCTGCAGTTCTAACTATCTCTGAGTAATACAGCAATAGCAATTTTCTGGTGCATTAAATGAGTTATAATTAAATTTTCTCATACTTTACCTGGCTATTGCCTGCTACCAGTATGTCATAATTCCCCAAATATCATCCAAAATGCTGCCTGTACCTTGTGGCATACAGTTACAGATTGATTCAATATTTCCTTGTTGCAAACCAAGGAGAACTGTTCAAAACCACTTGATTGAAGTCATAAAAGAAGGTTCTTGAAGGATGAAGCAGAGATGAGAATTAGAATTAAAATCTCTACAGTGTGGAAACAGGCCCTTTGGCCCAACAAGTTCATACTGACTCTCAGAGCATCCTACCCAGACTCATCCCCCTATAACCCACCTAATCTACACCTCCCTGAACACTACAGGCAATTTAGCATGGCCAATCCACCTACCCTACACATCTTTGGACTGTGGGAGGGAACCAGAGCACCCAGAGGAAACCTCTCAGACACGGGGAGAATGTGCAAACTCTACACAGACAGTTGCCTGAGGCTGGAATTGAACCTGGGTCCCTGGTGCTGTGAGGCTCCAGTGCTAACCACCAGGCTGCCCCCATCGTGGTTTGGCCTGCGTATGTACCTTGAGGAATGATGGTAGTGAGGTGCCAGAATTGAGAAGATCTAGCTCACTAATGTCCGACAGGGATGGAAATCTGCCAACATCACTTGGCCTGACTCCAGCTTAATAACAACTGTAACCTTACTCCTTTTAATAGTTCTCGTTTCCAGCAATGTTTTGCAATATGTCATGCTCATTCCCATTTAGCTGAGCTTTATTGTTATCTTTCTTGGGCCACTTGATACAAATCCCATTCTCTCTTAGGATACCCCTTCACAACAGCTCATTTATCCCACGTTTGGACAGAAATTGTAACAGTGTCAGAAATTCTATGGAACTGGTTGAATGCCACTGAAGAGTTGTTCTTAATTGCATTTTTGACAAGCCCCTGATGTGATTTACTGATCTGCCTCCGCACAGTCCTTGTTGCTGGTTATTTCATGGTATTAGATTGACAGAAGTTGATTTTTCTTAAACTCACTGAGAAGTGTCGCAATTACTTTAATCATCTACTCTATTAAAAAAAATCATAGATACAACTCAATACAAAGGAGAGACTCACCAGAAAAAACATTGTAATTTCACAGAAGTATCATTTTATTTCATGACTGTTAATGAATTACCCTCAGAACAATTAAATCCTGATGGATATTCACAGAGTGCCAGAAACTTTGATAGGCTCTTCCACTCCCAATTGTGGCACAAGATTTGTACGGATCTACATGAAAAAAATATTGTCATGAATATCTTTCATCAGTAAGACTACAGAAGGTGCCCACTTCAACACTACAGGGCTTCACGCTCAAAGCAGGAAATCGATGCCAGAAATCTGACAGCAACAAACAGGGGTTAATTGTCAGCTAAGAGGTGGAACAGTATTTCAGGGGCAAAGCAAGACATTTGAACAAATGAAAGCCTGCAGTGGGTCTCTGCGTCAGCAAATGTGCCTGTGCAGTAAGTTAAATGCTGCAGCTTGAACTCAAAAATTTTAAATAATATATCTGACTCAGTGTTACCTACTCTGCCAATGGTATAACAAAAGAAATCTATGATAAGTATCAGCCACAGAAGTATGAAACTATCGGATATGGTGAAGAGGAAAATGCCACCAATTTTGTTGAACATCTATACGAATTCTTATAGAAAATCCACACTACCATGTTTCAATTTTGCATCCTTCAACAGCAGGTCAGTCTGAATGCCATGAACGATGACTGATTATCGGAATACCTCAGTGGACCATGATATTGCTTTCATGCTGTACCCTAGAGGTTCTAAAGAAGCGTCAAACTCGAAAAGCTAACTGTTTCTCTTTTCACGGATGCTGCCAGACCTGTTGAGTTTCTCCAGCATCTTATCTGCCTGTTTCAGATTCTCAACATCTGTGACATGTTACCCCTTTGGATTAATATATATAAAAACAAAAATGCCGGTTTGCTGTTGGTCTGGAGTCACATGTTGGTCAGACCAGATAATGGTGGCAGATTTCCTTCACTGAAGAATATCATTGAGACAGATCTTCTTTTGCACAATGCGCGGGAACGCCAAGGCCTCTCTGCTCTTACGTTGCCCTCAAAGTTACACTGTTGAAGGCATTTTCTTCCACAAGAACACATTACCTCACATTTGTCTGCATTCACATTCATCTGCCAGTTCTGAGCCCATTTGTCTGATATATCAATGTCTCTCTGAAGTGGCTCAGCACCACCTTCACAATTGTCTATTCTCCCTGTCTCCATAATATCTGCAACTTTAGACAGCTTGACCTCAACACTCACCATCAAATCATTTACTTAAATCAGAAAGAGTCCAACATCATTCCCTGGGATCCACACTTTCAATTCATCTCCAATTTGAGACATGCCCATCTGCACCTACCAACTGTTTCCTATCTTTTAGCTAAATTCTCATCCATGCTGCCAAGGACCCATCGATCCCACACATTTCTAATTTGCTGACCAACGTGCCACATGGCACTGTATCAAATGTTATTAAGAAAGATGTAACAGCAAACATTTAGAAAAGTATAATATATAATGTGATCAAGCAGAGCCACGAAGGAGAAAATGTTCAACGATAAATGTATTCAAAATATCTATGTGGTATTAAGCACGATAGATAAAGGACAAACAGTGAATCTTATATACTTGGAATTATTTCAGAGTATATTTCATCAGTTACTACAGGTGAGGTTACTTTGCTGGATAAGAGCTCACAGTGTTCAAGGTAATGTTGTAGAATGAGTTGAGGATTTGTTAACCAATAACACCCTGATCAGTAGAACTTAAGTATGTTACATTGAAAGTTCTCCAATCCTCATTTCAAGATTTTAATGTCTCTTATAAGATTACTGCAAGGTGTACACTGTCCGTCTTAGAACATAGAACATTACAGCACAGTACAGGCCCTTCGGCCCTCGATGTTGTGCCGACCTGTCATACCGATCTCAAGCCCATCTAACCTACACTATTCCATGTACGTCCATATGCTTATCCAATGACGACTTAAATGTACCTAAAGTTGGCGAATCTACTACCGTTGCAGGCAAAGCGTTCCATTCCCTTACTACTCTCTGAGTAAAGAAACTACCTCTGACATCTGTCCTATATCTTTCACCCCTCAATTTAAAGCTATGCCCCCTCATGCTCGCCGTCACCATCTTAGGAAAAAGGCTCTCCCTATCCACCCTATCTAACCCTCTGATTATTTTATATGTTTCAATTAAGTCACCTCTCAACCTTCTTCTCTCTAACGAAAACAGCCTCAAGTCCCTCAGCCTTTCCTCGTAAGAGCTTCCCTCCATACCAGGCAACATCCTAGTAAATCTCCTCTGCACCCTTTCCAAAGCTTCCACATCCTTCTTATAATGCGGTGACCAGAACTGTACACAATACTCTAAGTGCGGCCGCACCAGAGTTTTGTACAGCTTCACCATAACCTCATGGTTCCGGAACTCGATTCCTCTATTAATAAAAGCTAAAACACTGTATGCCTTCTTAACAGCCCTGTCAACCTGGGTGGCAACTTTCAAGGATTTGTGTACATGGACACCGAGATCTCTCTGCTCACCTACACTACTAAGAATCTTACCATTAGCCCAGTACTTTGCCTTCTGGTTACTCCTACCAAAGTGCATCACCTCACACTTGTCCGCATTAAACACCATTTGCCACGTCTCAGCCCAGCTCTGCAGCTTATCTATGTCTTGTTACACTGTTTAGCATTATAGGAAGCATTCCATCAGGTCCAGGAAATATATCAATCCCATTAGATTGTCAAGCACTTATTTTCACTGGTAATAGATAGTATATTTACTTCCTCCACTTCTTTTGACTTTTGATTATTTCATTACGTTGAATTACTCACCTCGACTGTGAAGAACACATGACATAGGTTGTTGTTAAATTTGTCAGTGAGTTAGGGGACATTACAATAGCTCCGCTCATCTAAGTCATTGATACTGATTGTAAATGACCGTGGCTTTGGGAGTGACACATCTTGCACCCCCACAGGTACCAAGCTTGCCAACATGGAAATGACCATGTTTACTGTCCAACAGCTGATCCTCTATCCTCAGCAAACATGTTACACCAAGCATGCCATCCGCCTTGCAATGTCTTTAATATACATTCTGAAAACTGCCAGAGGTGTGGACGGAGAGAGGGAGATGAGTGAGTGAATGATAAGTTTGGAGGGAGAGCAAATTGTGTTGAGCAAATTGAAAGATTGACGTTCTGATGAATCTGTGCGACAATCAAGTGGCATTGACTTCCAGGTGCACGCTCTTTCTTGCTTTCCCCCCTTTATCAAATCAATGTGGGTGCTGGCAGTGAACAGACCTAAAATAGCTGACTGACTTCTTCAGAATCATCAGTCCTGCCTTGCAGTTTAAAACACATCTCACACTGTGTACATTGTCACCTCACGCCCTCTGTGATACAGTGAGATGTGAAGTGGTGCCAGACTGAGAGCAGCATAAACGAAATGTCACACCACATTTGAAATATGGTGTTCAGTTCTAAGCACCAGGTTTAAGGAAGGATGTTAAAGCCCAGAAGGGAGTTCAAAGGAGATTTACGCGAATAATGCCAGAAATGAAGGATTGCAGATACAAGCAAAGATTAGAGAGATTGGGCTTATTTTTCTTGGAGCAGAGAATATTAAGAGATGTTCAAAATTTTGACAGGGTAATGAAGGATATTTTGTTTACATGAGGTGACATGTCAGTAACTAGTGGTGACAAGTTCAAGATTATCAGAAAGAGAGCTAGGAGTCAGATGAGGAGAAACCTCTTTACTCGTGGAGCTGTTCGGACTGGAAAATGCTCCTGAGAGAGTGATGGAGGCAGATTCCATTTAAGGTTTCAAAAGAGAGATGGATATATATATTTGAAAGTGATGAAGTTAGAGGGCAATGGAGATGAGGCTGGAGAATGGGGCTAGCTGGGCACAGGCACGATGATCAAATGGCCTTTTTCTGTACTGTAAAACTCTGTGATTCTTTTGATTCTATGAAATGGGCTAATGTTTACCCAGGTTCAGCAGTGGAGAAGGGTTGATTTGGCACTGGAATTCAATCAGCACTGGACGAAATGTCAAAAGCTGTTTTCGTCCATACATTCCTGCATTCTAGAAATGTTAGTCTGATTCACAGAAGCAAGAAGTTGGGATGGCCTTTTGAAGAAATGTGCATGTTTCCATTGATTAAGACGCAAATTCCAGAAACCGTTTGAAGTCACTGCGGTGAGGTAATTAAATGTTTCAGCAGTGTCTCACTTTCAAAACTTCAAATGAGCATTTCTATCAGTTGCTGATTTGTAGGTGTGATGCCTTGTTCACAATTCAGCCCATAGATTTCTGACTGAGTGACTGTGCCTGGTAGTGAGTGTGTAAACGCACTATAGTCACGCATGTGATTCTGTGGGAGTATGTAAGTGTCACATTTCTGAGTGCATGACAGAGTGTTTTTGTGTGTGTGAGTATCTCTCCGAGAGTTTGTGTGTGTGTGTGTGTGTGTGTGTGTGTGCGTGTGTGTGTGTGTGTGTGTGCGTGTGTGTGTGTCTGTGTGTATGTGTGTGAGAGAGAGAGAGGGGGAGTGTGTGTGAGGAGGGTGTGGGAGAGTGTTTGAGAGGGGGGAGTGGGAGTGTGTGTGTGTGTGTGTGTGTGTGTGTGTGTGTGTGTGTATGTGTGTGTGTGTGTGTGTGTGTGTGTGAGAGAGAGAGAGAGAGAGAGAAAGAGAGGGGGGGGAGTGTGTGTGTGAGGAGGGAGTGGGAGCGCACGCGCGCGTGTGTGTGTGTGTGTGTGTGTGTGTGTGTGTGTGTGTGTGTGTGTGTGTGTATGTGTGTGTGTGTGTGTGTGTGTGTGAGAGAGAGAGAGAGAGAGGGTAGTGTGTGTGTGAGGGGGGAATGGGAGTGTATGTGCATGTGTGTGTGTGTGAGAGAGAGAGGGGCGAGTGTATGTGTGAGGGGGGAGTGTGTGTGTGTGTGTGTGAGAGAGAGAGAAAGAGAGAGAGGTGGAGTGTGTTTGTATGTGTGTGTGTGTGTGAGGGGGAGTGTATGTGTGAGAGAGAGGGGGAGAGTGTGTGTGAGGGGGTAGTGGAAGTGTGTGTGCATGTGTGTGTGTGTGTGTGTGTGTGTGTGTGTGTGAGAGAGAGAGAGAGAGAGAGAGAGAGAGGGGGGGAGTGTGTGTGAGGGGGGAGTGGGAGTGTGTGTGTGTGAGGGGATGTGTGTGTGGTAGAGGGCAGAGAATAAGGTTACCTCAGAGTACAACGTAATATTAGGATGGAAGCTGCAGAGCAGGACGAACAGAGTAGTGTTCTCTGGTTTACTACCGGTGCCACGAGATAGCGAGGTGAGGAACAGGGAGCGGGCGCAGCGGAACACGTGGCTACGCAGCTGGTGTAGGAGGGAGGGTTTCAGATATGTTGATAATTGGGATGCCTTCTGGGGAAGGTGGGACCTGTACAAGAAGGACGGGTTGCATCTGAACTGGAAGGGGACCAATGTCCTGGGTGGAAGGTTTGCTCGAGTAGTTCGAGAGGGTTTAAACTAGTATGGCAGGGGGATGGGAACCTGAGCTGTATACCAGAGGTGAGCGTTGATGCAGGTGAGGCAGTAGCAAGAGGTAGACCAGCTAGTGGGAAGGATTTTCCTGGGAAGGAACCAAGGGATCGGTTAAAGTGTGTTTGCTTTAATGCAAGGAGTATCAGGAATAAAAGTGATGAACTTAGAGCATGGATCAGTACCTGGTGCTATGATGTTGTGGCCATAACAGAGACATGGGTTTCTCATGGGCTGGAATGGTTGCTGGATATTCCACGGTTTAGAACATTTAAAAAGAATAGGGAGGGGGGAAAAAGAGGAGGGGGTGTAGCACTACTAATCAGAGAGGGTATCACAGCTACAGAAGCTTCCATTGTCGAGGAAGATCTGCCTACTGAGTCAGTATGGGTGGAAATTAGGAACAGCAAGGGAGTAGTCACCTCGTTAGGGGTTTACTACAGGCCCCCCAATAGCAGCAGGGAGATTGTAGAAAGCATAGGTCGACAGATTTTGGAAAAGTGTGGACGCAGTAGGGTTGTTGTAATGGGTGACTTTAACTTTCCTAATATTGATTGGAACCTCCTTCGAGCAGAAGATTTGAATGGAGCTGTTTTTGTAAGGTGTGTTCAGGAGGGTTTCCTAACGCAGTACGTTGACAGGCCGACGAGGGGAGAGGCCATTCTAGACTTGGTGCTCGGAAACGAGCCGGGGCAGGTATCAGATCTTGTGGTGGGAGAGCATTTTGGTGATAGTGACCATAACACTCTCTCATTCTACATAGCTATGGAGAAGGAGAGGATTAGGCAGAATGGGAGGATATTTAATTGGGGAAGAGGAAACTATGATGCGATTAGACACGAGTTAGGAAGCATGGACTGGGAGCAGTTGTTCCATGGTAAGGGAACTATAGACATGTGGAGATGGTTTAAGGAACAGTTGTTGGGAGTGATGAGTAAATATGTCCCTCTGAGACAGGCAAGACGGGGTAAGATAAAGGAACCTTGGATGACGAGAGCGGTGGAGCTTCTAGTGAAAAGGAAGAAGGTAGCTTACATAAGGTGGAGGAAGCTAGGGTCAAGTTCAGCTAGAGAGGATTACATGCAGGCAAGGAAGGAGCTCAAAAATGGTCTGAGGAGAGCCAGGAGGGGGCACGAGAAAGGCTTGGCAGAAGGAATCCGGGAAAACACAAAGGCATTTTACACTTACGTGAGGAATAAGAGAATGGTCAAAGAAAGAGTAGGGCCGATCAGGGATAGCATAGGGAACTTGTGTGTGGAGCCTGAGGAGGTAGGGGAAGCCCTAAATGAGTTTTTTGCTTCTGTCTTTACGAAAGAAACGACCTGTGTAGTGAATGAAACCTTTGAAGAGCAGGTGTGCATGCTGGAATGGATAGAGATAGAGGAAGCTGATGTACTGAAAATTTTGTCAAACATTAAGATTGACAAGTCGCCAGGCCCGGATCAGATTTGTCCTCGGCTGCTTTGGGAAGCGAGAAATGCAATTGCTTCGCCACTTGCGAAGATCTTTGCATCCTCGCTCTCCACTGGAGTCGTACCTGAGGACTGGAGAGAGGCAAATGTAATTCCTCTCTTCAAGAAAGGAAATAGGGAAATCCCCGGCAATTATAGACCGGTAAGTCTCACGTCTGTTGTCTGCAAGGTGTTAGAAAGGATTCTGAGGGATAAGATTTATGACCATCTGGAAGAGCATGGCTTGATCAAATACAGTCAACACGGCTTTGTGAGGGGTAGGTCATGCCTTACAAACCTTATCGAGTTTTTTGAGGATGTGACTAGGAAGGTTGATGAGGGTCGAGCTGTGGATGTGGTGTATATGGACTTCAGTAAGGCATTTGATAAGGTTCCCCATGGAAGGCTCATTCAGAAGGTCAGGAGGAATGGGATACAGGGGAACTTAGCTGCTTGGATACAGAATTGGCTGGCCAACAGAAGACAGCGAGTGGTAGTAGAAGGAAAATATTCTGCCTGGAAGTCAGTGGTGAGTGGGGTTCCACAGGGCTCTGTCCTTGGGCCTCTACTGTTTGTAATTTTTATTAATGACTTGGACGAGGGAATTGAAGGATGGGTCAGCAAGTTTGCAGACGACACAAAGGTCGGAGGTGTCGTTGACAGTGTAGAGGGCTGTTGTAGGCTGCAGCGGGACATTGACAGGATGCAGAGATGGGCTGAGAGGTGGCAGATGGAGTTCAACCTGGATAAATGCGAGGTGATGCATTTTGGAAGGTCGAATTTGAAAGCTGAGTACAGGATTAAGGATAGGATTCTTGGCAGCGTGGAGGAACAGAGGGATCTTGGTGTGCAGATACATAGATCCCTTAAAATGGCCACCCAAGTGGACAGGGTTGTTAAGAAAGCATATGGTGTTTTGGCTTTCATTAACAGGGGGATTGAGTTTAAGAGTCGTGAGATCTTGTTGCAGCTCTATAAAACTTTGGTTAGACCGCACTTGGAATACTGCGTCCAGTTCTGGGCGCCCTATTATAGGAAAGATGTGGATGCTTTGGAGAGGGTTCAGAGGAGGTTTACCAGGATGCTGCCTGGACTGGAGGGCTTATCTTATGAAGAGAGGTTGACTGAGCTCGGTCTCTTTTCATTGGAGAAAAGGAGGAGGAGAGGGGACCTAATTGAGGTATACAAGATAATGAGAGGCATAGATAGAGTCGATAGCCAGAGACTATTTCCCAGGGCAGAAATGGCTAGCACGAGGGGTCATAGTTTTAAGCTGGTTGGTGGAAAGTATAGAGGGGATGTCAGAGGCAGGTTCTTTACGCAGAGAGTTGTGAGAGCATGGAATGCGTTGCCAGCAGCAGTTGTGGAAGCAAGGTCATTGGGGTCATTTAAGAGACTGCTGGACATGCATATGGTCACAGAAATTTGAGGGTGCATCCATGAGGATCAATGGTCGGCACAACATTGTGGGCTGAAGGGCCTGTTCTGTGCTGTACTGTTCTATGTTCTATGTTCTATTATTATGATGGCCCAATGGGCTGAAGAGTGGCAGATGGAGTTTAATTTAGATAACTGTGAAGTGATACGTTTTGGAAAGTCAAATCGGGCCAGGACTTATACACTTAATGATAAGGTCCTGGGGAGTGTTGCTGAACAGAGACCTTGGAGTGTTGTGCTATATATCTCTACGAGTCTAAGACTTAACCATAATATGAGACGAGGTCCATATTCACTGACGTTGTAACAGCAGCTGGATCTGATATGGCTGTGTTGGGAGTGAAAGTAGGGCATGATGTGCAAGTCAGGATGGTAAATGTAAGGAATACTTGCTCCTCCAAGATTTTGATTCTCACCTTCTCAGCTGAGCTCCATAACAATGTGTCAGTTATTATTTTTTTTTAAAAGTAACAAATAGTGGACATCATCAGCAGTCCTTTAATTCATAATAATTCAAATATAAATTTTTCTTCCAATTCAAAGCCCTTTAACATTTTGACAACCATAGCCTCTTATTTTGGGGATTCGAAGTATGAAATCAGGCAAGTCATCATTGAACATAGCCACTTGTCACTTTACACCACATCCAGCAGCTTTCCATGAATGCCATCATACAGGGTGGCACGGTGGCTCAGTGCTTAGCACTGCAGCCTCACAGCAACAGGTACCCAGTTCAATTCCACCCTTGGGAGACTGTCTGTGTGGAGTTGGCACATTCTCCCTGTGTCTTCATGGGTTTCCTCTGGGTGCTCTGGTTTCCTCCCACAGTCCAAAGATGTGGAGGGTAGGTGGACTGGCCATGCTAAATTGCTTGTCGAGTTTAGGTGGGTTATAGGGGGATGGGTCTGGGTGGGATTCTCTGAGGGTCAGTGTGAACTTGTTGGGCTGACAGGCATGTTTCCTTACCATGGGGGTTCTATGATCTACAAGTTGTACAGACGCCCTTTGTTCTAATTCTCCATGAGCATCAGTTTGACAGTTATCTATCTGGTAATACTCTCCTTGGATCCGACTGCAGAGGATTTTCTGTTTTGAACAGTAGTGAGGGAAAGGAATTTGTGCCTTTGAGTGTTGCAGGCATTAGGGAACACAGAGGGCAAGAGCACAGGAGTTGTAAGAATCTGTGACTATCTAATAACCTCGAGATTCTCTCGGCCAGATGGAGCTGAAGACCAGTTGTAAAAACTGATTGTGGCACCATTATACAGGATATTAATCAGATAAAGCAACAAAGAATACACTAGTTTTAGTGAGTAACCTTATGACGGGGGGGAGTTGAGATAGTATTCTCTGCAGCAAAGTGTAAGAATCCAGTTGACTGTCTTTCCCAGTGGATACCAGAATTTTCAAGTTTGGAAAACACTTTGGAGTCAGAGAGGAAGGAGATAATGGGAGCTTGTGGTATATGTTAATAGCCAAGACATGGGCGGAGCTAGGAAACTAGCTCTGGAACTAAGGTTGGAACTAAGACCTAGGAGCTAAGATGTTTTTAATGTAGGGTGTGAGAGTTAAATGTAAATTTGAAAAGCAGAACGCCAAAGGTGAATTGTTGAATGTAAAAACATAAGAACTAGGAGCAGGAGTGGGCCATCTGGCCCTTTGAGCCTGCTCTGACATTCAATAAATCGTGGCTGATCTTTTCATAGCCTCAGTTCTACTTACCCAGTCTCTCAACACGACCCTTAGTTCCTTTACTATTCAAAGCAATTATCTATCCTAGCTTTAAAAGCATTCAATACAGAAGCCTCAACTGCTTCACTGGGCAGGGAATTCCATAGATCCACAACGCTTTGAATGAAGCAGTTCCTCCTCAATTCAGTTCTAAATCTGCTGTCCCTAATTCTGACACTATGCCCTCTCGTTCTAGGTTGACCAGCCAGTGAAAACAACCTTTCTGCTTCTATCTTAACTATTCCCGTCATAATTTCTGAAAGAGCCCCTCCTCCCCCACCATTCTTCTAAACTCTAATGAATATAATCCCAGTATATTCAGTCTCTCCTCACAAGCCAAAACTTTCAACTGTGGAATCAACCCAGTGATCCTCCTCTGCACCTCCTTCTGTGCCAGTACATCCTTTCTCAAGTAAGGAGATCAAAACTGTACATCGTGCTCCAGGTGTGGTCTCACCAGGACCCTATACAGCTGCAGCATAGCCTCCTTGTTTTTAAACTCCATCCCTCGAGCAATGAAGGACAATATTCCATTTGACTTCATAATTACTTGTTCTACCTGCAAGCCATCTTTCAGCAATTCATGCACAAGGACACCCATGTCCCTCTGCACAGCAGCACGCTGCAATTTCTTACTGTTCAAGAGATAGCCCCTTTTACTGCTAATCCTACCAAAATAGATCCACATTTATCAACATTGAATACCATCTGGCAGACCTTCGCCCATTCACTTAAACTATTTATATCCCTCTGCAAACCTTCAGTGCACACACAGCTCATAAACGTTTGATGATCTGATGATTCTCTCTCAGGACTCCTTAGGATCCTAGGATTGGGAACAAAGGAATTGAAAGGGCTGATTTTGTAACTCTTCCCCTTGCACACAGGATATTCCTGTCTCTGGAGCAGTTCCCTAAATGCAGTTGAGTGAAGGGGTTGATTCTAATGAGCACCTCCCATAATGCATACCCAATCATTTGACCACAATTTATCAGCCCTCCTTCATTCTGTTATTACAATTAAATCATTTGCTGTTGGAATCTGCTTCAACCTTTTCAGTCCTTTCTCAGAAAATTGATTGTTTGACAACCTGAAAAATAAATCACAGTAATTACCAATAAGAAACAGCTTCTAAGATCGATGATGGGTAATGATAGTTCTATTGTTTCTTTAATAAAGTGAGATTGTTTTTACTGTGTCTTTCAAAAGAATTTTATTTATCTATGGGAGATAGGCATCCCTTGCCAATACACAATTCCTTGAAAATCATGCCACACGTAGACAGATAGGTAGAGGAGGTGTTTGGCATGCTTGCCTTCATTGGTCAGCGCAGTCAATACAAGAGTTGGGTGCAAAACAGATTGATAAGGACGTTACTGAGACTGGCGGGTTTGAGTTATAAGAAGAGGTTGAATACGCTGGGACTTTAGTCCCTGCAGCGTAGGAAGCTGAGGGATGACCTGGCAGAGGTTTCTGAAATCATGAAGGTCACAGATGAGTAGGGCAAAGTATGGGAATTCAAAACTGGACGTGAAGGTGAGACGAGAAAGATTTTAAAAGGACCCAAGGGGCAGCCTTTTCACACAGAGGGTGGTGCTTGCGTGGAATGAGCTGCTGGAGTGGGAAAGGTGGGTAAAATTGCAACATTTACAAACATTTAGACAGGTACATGGATTTTAAAAAAGGATTTAAGGGATATGGGCCAAATACAGGCAAATAGGATTAGTTTAGTTTAGGGTGTTGGATCAGCGAGGCCTAATTGGGCCAAATTGTTTCCACTCTGTATGATTCTGGAGTCTGTAAAACTGTAAAAGGGTTCGGAAAAGATTTACCAGGATGTTGCCAGGGTTGGAGGGTTTGAGCTACAGGGAGAGGCTGGCTAGCCTGGGGCTATTTTCCCTGGAGTGTCGGAGGCTGAGGGGTGACCTTGTAGAGGTTTATAAAATCATGGAAGCGTATGGATAGGGTGAACAGACATGGTCTTTTCCCCCAGGGTGGGAAATCCAAAACTAGAGGAGCACAGGCTGAAGGTGAGAGGGGAAAGATTTAAAAGGGACCTGAGGGGTAACTATTTCACACAGAGGGTGGTGCGCGTATGGAACGAGCTGCCAGAGGAAGTGGTGGGGGCCGGTACAGTTACAGCATTTAAAAGGCATCTGGATTGGTACATGAATAGGAAGGGTTTCGTGGAATATGGGTGAAATAGTGGCAAATGAGAGTAGATTTATTTAGGATATCTGGTCGGCATGGACAAGTTTGACCAAAGGGACTGTTTCCATGCTGTACAACAATATGACTCCATGACTGTCCAACTCCATGTCTAAAGCCATTAATGTTTCCTAATTGTGGTTTAGACGGTAGCTATTTGTGAGAGGGCTCCTGGGGATTGATCAGCCTCTGGTGAAGGAGCAGACATAAAGTTTTAACTAGTTACATGACTTGGTGTAAAAAGTGTTGGAGTTGGCAGAGATGTCTGAAAAAAAAAGCTCCAAGTCTTTATCCCTGGTATTCTTCACTTACTACTGTCAAAATGGTATAGTTTCATCCCTTTTTATTCTGCAAACCCATGAAAATAAACTATGTAAAAGGATTTTTTTCTCTTCAAAGAACATTTCAATGATGAACATTTAAGAACAAACTCAGTTGATTTCTTTCATTGGTGCGACACTCTGAATGAACTGGAACAGGGCAGGAATAGGTTTATCAGTCAGCCAGTTCGCTTGGTCATCATTTGGGTCATTATTGCTGAGGTCCAGCTTTAACAGGTCAGTATTTTCACGTAGAGCAGAGGTTAGGATTCTCACACAGCCATCTGTGAGATTGTTGGATTTTAAACTGCATTGATTGAAGGGAAAGGGTTATAACATTCACAGTAACATCAGACGCATACACAGGGACAAAGGTCAAAATAAATGCCACTTGTAAACAATTGTGGTGAAATTCTAACAGTTGTTCAAATTTTATGTACTATGCTTTTGCTCTAGTTTATTACAGACCAATAGAAATAGAAAAGTCACATTTGCTGATAGTTATTAATATGGATATAAAATCCATGCAGACAAATAACTCCCATTGTTTTGTTTGATATTTCAAACATGATCACTTATGACAATCTCTGTATTTTGCAATGATTTTTCTTCAGAATAGCAGTCAAACGTGTCACTCCCAAATTGCCTGGTCTATTCCTGTTAAGAATAGAAAGTATTAATAATTCACAGGGGATAGGATTGAAAATGTTGACAGAGACTGCTCTGTCTGATATTCAGGGAGTAATGCCCTTGAAGAACAATGTTGCATTACCTCAGCAATTCATATTTATGTTACACTTTTACCAGCTGAGGGATTCCCTCATATTCCTTACCACAAACGCCCAGATCTGGCTCCTCAATCTCCTGAACCGTCACTAACGTCTTTCAGAGAGCCGTACAGTCAAACATTTTAGGAGGACACTTTGTGAATCTTACTGTCTTCATTGGAGTTAAGGCATCTTTCATCAGCGTCGCAAGAATTCAAGAATTAAACACAATATCTCAAGGAATGGTTTTTGGATTCTCTCACTTGCCAAATTCCGCTCACGGCTGCTGAATCTTTCCCTCAGCGAGCCCGGTACAATCAAGGCTGTTTCAGAATGGAGTACACCCCAATAAAACAGAGTCTGTTTGGTAATGAGACGCCAATGAGAAAATGTGAAACAAACTTAAATTTGTTTTTGTTGCAGTCGTTCCATCCAGTAAGTAGTTTTATTTCACTCGGCCTACTGGTGTCTCTTGAGATTTAAGTACAGCAGCTATAAAATCCTTCAAAATGGTGTGAGTGAACGCATACACAACACCATCATTTCCTCGATCTTCCATCATAAATGCAGACATCCAATGGGAAATAGGGGGCTTGTGCTGGGTGAACTGGCCTCTTTTGAACACAATGGTTTTGGTGCAAATTGCCCAGCAGGCCAAACTACCCAATTTCAGAAACATTGCCTAAACATTGGCATCTTCATAACAACATTTTTTCAAAAGTCAAGTGAGGAACACCTTTGATCTGGGCTCCTTCTTTCTGCTGTGCTTCCAGCATTGAACACAGAACCCAGCAGAAGTGACAATTAATGGCAAATGGTGTATAGCTGCTCATCCTGCTCAATATAAGACCCCCTTATCCACTATGGACAGAACCAACGTGATATACCAGATTCCAGTGCAAGGACTGCGACAAACATTACATTGGACAGACAGGAAGGAAACTGGCTACGAGAACACATGCACACCAACTAGCAACAAAAAGACATGACCAATACTCACTCGTCTCCATTCGCACAGATAAGGTGAACCACCAGTTCGAGGGGGACAATGTCAGGATCCTAGCTCAGGCCAAACAGAGACAAGCACAGGAATTCCTAGAGGCCTGGTTCTCCACCAAGAAGGCCATCAAGAAACACACAGAATTAGACCCTATATACATACCACTGCAAAGCAAAAATGGAAATAAGTTCACCAACTCCAACGGATCTCAGAGTTTAACCAGCTAGTGGGAAAACACACTTCATCAGAGGCTGCACTGATGATGTTACCCAGCAGGGTAATGAAACGTCTGCAAACTAATAAACCAGCTCAGCGAGCCAACCAACCAACCACAGCATCCACAATCTGAGCTACAAATCTGCACAAGAATATTAGAGCTCAAATAGATTTAACTACTTGTCAGCAAATGGGACAGCCAGTTATTCAGATAAACACAATTTACGGCCTGATTCCTGCTGCCTTTTGTATTCCCAGTGAGCAATTTTAACTCATTGCTGCCAGTTTCCTATATAATGCCATTTATTAGGTATTTATAATGAGATATTTGAAGGATTGTGTTCCTCTCTCTGTTTCTATTTTACAACAAACTTGTTGACAACTGTGCTTCTTTCCAAGTGAAACTGTGGTCTTTCCAAGTGTATCGCTGTCTACATGGTGGCCATGGCAACAGCAGATCCACCGATTATGCTCATCAATGTGATGTTGTATCATATTTTCAAATTGAACTTTCCATCTCCATTGCTGACCCTCACTCCCATATGTAAGATAGTTTTACACTGAACCGCTGTCATCATTGATTCGTCCACTTGGCTTACTATCACCTTCACATTTTGACAGGTTTGTAATTCTCTGTTGCCAAGTGTTTAGAACAAGTCATTGCACCAGGAGAACCACATATTATAACACAAATCTCTGTCATGATTGGGATAAAAAACATGCCATTTCTCTTTGCATTTGAACCTCAGCAAATCATCAAAAGGTGCACTGGGTTTGCAGGACAAGTGGAGGCCTCTTTCCCTCACCAACAGGGGGCAGCCTACACCTGGTTTCATGTTGCCTGGGTTGTCTGTCTTCCCTTCATATTCATGACACTGTTTAGCTCTCTGACAATCAAACGCATCCTGGTCAGCAGCAGAGCCCACCATGGACTGAGAGATACACACCGGAAGAATCATGAAGACCCGGAGATGGGGAACCAAAGAAATTCCATCCTTTCATTCTTCGCTGCATTGGGCAGCTTCATCCGGCTGTGGCTGACAGCAGTCGTTAGCTTTGCAATGACTGTAATAATAAATATCTCTTGTTACCGAGCTGATCACACCAATCCTGGATACATCACCACTGAGACCGGAAGTATGTTGAGGCTTTCCAGTTCCTGCCTGGACCCACAGAAGAAATTTAGAGAAGAGCTGAAGAAGGCACTTAAAGATTCATGGACACTGATTTTAAGGCTTTCTCTAAACCAAAGAAATACATGCCAAGGCTGCCTTTGAAGGCTTAGAATTCAGTTTCACCTTAGTTCCTGACTGAGGCTGGGTCTCTCTCTCACACACACACACACACACACACACACACACACACACACACACACACACACACACACACACACACACACACACACAAAAGTACTAACACGTGGAATGCCATGGATGCATGATTACATCTCTGTCTATTTAGACACCTATTGCCCACAGTTCATTTCTCTGTGGTTCCCCACGCAGTGAATGAGTTTCTCAACCAGAACTCATGCCACGGACAGAAGAATTACTGCTGCAGGTAAAGCATTGTATATGATCTATTCATAATGAGGGCAGGTTGGCAAGAAAGGCTACTTTTCATTATTCTCATGATGAGTGTCCCACTAAAATGGCTTTGAATAATAAAATCAGTGAGTACAGAAGAGGTCCTTCAGCCCATCGAGTCTATAGCATCAAAAACACACCACTACCTACAACAGTCCCACTTTCCTGCACTAGGGCCACAGAGTCATAGAATTGTACAGGAAACAGACCCTTCAGTGCAACTTGTCCATGCCAACGAGATATCCTTATTGACCTATTCCCATTTGCCAGCATTTGGCCCATATCTTTGTAAACCCTTCCTATTCATGTACCCATCCAGATGTCTTTTAAATGATGTAATTGTACCAGCCTCCAACACTTCATTCTGCAGCTCCTTCCATACATGCACCACCCTCTGAGTGAAAAAGTTGCCCCTTAGGTCCGTTTTAAATCTTTCCCCTGAAGAAATGACCTTGACAATTCACCCAACCCATGATTTTATAAGCCTCTATAAGGTCACCCCTCAGCCTCCAGCACGCTGGGGAAAATAGCGCCAAGCTTTCCCATAGCAAGGAGACTCAGAGTTGGATGCAGTATTCCAAATGTGTCCTAACCAATGCCCTGTATAGCCGCAAAATGACCCTCCCAACTCCCTATACTCAGTGCACTAACCAATAAAGGCAAGCATACCAAATGCCTTCTTCACTATCCTGTCCACTTCAAGGAATCATGGATCTGCACTCCAGGGTCTCTTTGTTTGGCAACACTCCCCAGGACCTTACCATTAAATATATAAGTCCTGCCCTGATTTGCCTTTCTAAAATGCAAGACCTCACATTTGTCTAAATTAAACCCCATCTGCTACTCCTTGGCCCATTGGCCCATCCGATCAACATCCCCTTGTACTCTGAGACACCCCCCTTTGCTCTCCACGTCACCACCAATGTTGGTGTCATCTGTAAACTTATCAACTATACCTACTATATACATGCAAATCATTTCTATGAATGACAAAATGCAGTGAACCCAACACTGATCCTTGCAGCAAACCTCTGGTCACAGGGCTCCAACGTTATTGCAATTCAAGTGCCCATCCAGGTACCTTTTAGAGATTCTGAGGTATCCCATCTCAACTCGCCTCCCAGGCAGGGTATTCCAGAGCCCCACCACCCTCTGTGTAAAAAAAGATTTCTCTCAAGTCCCTTCTAAACCTCTTCTTTTTCACTTTAAAATGTTGCCACTTGTTATTGACCCTTCAACTAAGGGGAACAGCTGCTTCCTATCGACCCTGCCCATGCCCCTCATAACCTTTCGCACCTCTGTCAGCTCCCCGCGCCCCCTCCTTCAGCCTTCTGCACTCCAAAGAAACCAAACTGAGCTGATCCAGTCTCTCTCCATCACTGAAATGCTCCAATCAAGGCAACATTTTGGTGAAGTGATAATGGGAACTGCAGATGCTGGAGAATCCAAGATAATAAAATGTGAGGCTGGATGAACACAGCAGGCCAAGCAGCATCTCAGGAGCACAAAAGCTGACATTTCGGGCCTAGACCCTTCATCAGAGAGGGGGATGGGGAGAGGGAGCTGGAATAAATAGGGAGAGAGGGGGAGGCAGAATCCTCTCCCCATCCCCCTCTCTGAAGAAGGGTCTAGGCCCGAAACGTCAGCTTTTGTGCTCCTGAGATGCTGCTTGGCCTGCTGTGTTCATCCAGCCTCACATTTTATTAACATTTTGGTGAATCTCCCCATCCAGGAGAATCCCAACCTTCCCATAGCATGGGGACCAGAACAGCACACAGTACTCCAGCTGGGGCCACACTAAAGTCCTGTACAACTCCAACATTACCTCCCCGCTCTTAGAATCTGTACATCGACTGAAGATGTGTCCAGTATGCCTTCTTAATGCAGGAGGAAAAGAGGGACAGAATCACAATCATTTCAGGGGGAATTGCAACATAGTGTTGTTACAACAGGAGATTGTTTAAGTGCCCAGCAGCCCCCAGCAGAGGGGGAATCATGCTGTGACTGTTTGCGTGTACGGATGTGTGAGAGTGAGTGAGAGGGTGAGTGTGCGTGTCTATCTGTCTGTGTGCAATGTTTACAATCGCCAGTAGAGGGGGCATCATGCTGTGAATGTGTTTGTGCAGGTGTGTGTGCGCGCGAATGTGAGAGAGAGGGTGCGACTGTGCGTGTGTGTCTCTCTCTGTCTGTGTGTAATGTTTACAATTGCCAGCAGAGGGGGCATCCGCACGTGTGTGTGTGTGTGTGTGTGTGTAATAAGTTTACACTTGCCAGCAGAGGGGGATGAAGCTGTGACTGTCTGAGTGCAACAGAGTGATATTCGAAGAGCCCAGCAGAGTGAGATTACTGTTGTTGAATGGTGCGTGCATTCATCTCTAACACAACTTGTGTCAAGCAGCTACTTCCCAGCACTGACAAATTATCGATGAAAAAGTCAGGCAGCCTTGAAATATTCCTATGAATATTGTTTAATAACCTTATGTTCAATTCCATCCACACTTCTGTCCAATTTTGAAATAAACGTTCATTGATGTAGAATTGGAAATAAAGTGTTCAACCGTATAATAGATTATCATCATTGACATAGATCTCCAGCCAATTCGGCTTGTTGACTTAAAAACAAGAACTCTGGAAAGTGTAAATCAGGAACAAAAACAGAAGTTGCTGGATAACAAAGTGTGGAGCAGCTCCACACTTTGTTATCTCAGATTCTCCAGCATCTGCAGAACCCATTATCTCAGTTGCTGGAAAAGCTCAACAGGTCTGGCAGCATCTTTGAAGAAAATGTCAGAGTTAACTTTTCGGGTCCCAGTTCTGAGGAAGGGTCGCCTGACCTGAAACATTGACCCCAATCTCTTTTCTTCACAGATGCTGTCAGACCTGTGAGCTTTTCTAGTTGCTTCTGCTTCTGTTGGTGACTTTTCTTGTTCATTTTAGTTTCATTAAATTTGTGCAAAAATGTGTTCATTTGTCTTTCTTCTGTCTGTCTCTCTTGCTCTTCCCAGTTTTGACTTTTTTCTTTCTCTCTCTTGTCTCTTCTCTGTCACTCTGTTTTCCTTTCTTTCTGAAACCTCAGCCCAGACTTCTGCCGCTGTTTCAGATTTCCAATTACTGATCAAACTTCAGGTCACTGAAGCTGTTAGCTCTTTGTGTAGACTGGGTGATTGGTTACTTCCAGGTGAACACTTGGGACATTTTACTGTGTTAAGGGCACGATGTGATTGCAAACTGTACTTGTTGAGTGAGTGGTGGTTTTAAGTGGTACCTGAGAGCTTGTGGGGTACTGGTAATGTCCCTCCCTCGGAGCCAGGAGGTCGGGGTTCAAGTCCCACCAGCTCCAGAGGTGTATAGTAACATCTCTGCACAGGTTAATTAGAAAATAAGTGTACAAGAGGAATTGGAGGGCAATGTAAACGGTGAAATGATCTTTGGCAGTGGGAGGGAGTATTGTCCTCCTGTTGGACACCGTCTCTCCTGTTCAAAAGAAACTTTAAGCAGATAGCAGAAGGAAGACTGACATGAGTAAAGGCGTGGTCAAAACTAAGTTTATTATAGACCTGCTTCTGGAAACATACAACTCCAATGTAAGGAACATAACAAAATTAACAGCAAAATCAATTCAGTGGTCAATAGGTGAGACGGTGTCAGCTTCTGCGTGGGCATGTTCGAGGAAGGTCAACAGATTTTGCACGGCAGGGCAACGTTGAATGGTTTGAAGGTCCTGAAGGAGTGCGTCATGATTTCCGATGGCCATCAGCTTCTCCTGGGGGCAGACAACAGACAGGCAGTCATGGAGATAGCACAGAGCACCCCCGACATGGGGAAAGACCCTGCCCCAGTGTATCACAGTGAGGTGTGTGCACATGTTTGTGTGCACGTGTAAGTACGCTTGTGTGAGAGTGTCCATGTGTAAGTGTGTGTTGCACGTGTGTGCGTGCACGCGTGCATGCAGGTATGTCAGTGCCCAAGTGTAATCAGCTTGAGCAGCCTTCAATTGGGAATGAGCTCCTACCAGAAGTGGAAGAACATTCCTGACTGTGACCCCTGCTATCTTAAACATTCACTCCTGACGCACAGTGTGTACCATCATCCAAACCTCGTTGGACAGACCTTCCAAATCTCCACCACCTCAAAGGACAAGGGCAGCAGATACATAGGAATGTCACCCAGGCTCCCCTCCAAGCCACTCCACCAGTCTGGGTTTTTTTACCTCATTCATGGGATAAATAATAAATATTAATCAATCAATCAATCACAGGCCAACATTTATTGCCCTGTCCCTGGTTGTCCTTGAGGTGAAAGTAAACTGCCTTCTTGAACTGTTGCAGTGTAACCCACAATGTCCCTTAGGGAAGGAAATCTGGAATTCTGACCCAGGAACACTGAATGAACAGCAATCTATTTCCACGTTTAGATGGTGTGCATCTTGGGGGGGGGGGGGGGGGGGGGGGCGCGGCGCGGGCGGGGGGGTGCAGTGGGAACTTGCAAGGGGTGGTGTTCCCAGTTATCTGCTGCCCTTGTCCTTCTAGATGGAAGTGGTCGTGGGTCTGGAAGATGCTGTCTGAGGATCTTTGGCAAATCTCTGTAGTGCACCTTGTAGATAGTACACACTGCTGCAACTGAGCATCGGTGGGTGGAGGGAGTGGGATGTTTGTGGATGTGGTGCCAATCAAGCGGGGGGGTGCTGCTTTATCCTGGATGGTGTCGAGCTTCTTGAGTGTTGTTGGGGCTGCATTCATCCGGGGAAGTGGGGAGTATCCCATCACCCTCCTGACTTGCGCCTTGTCAATGGTGGACAGGCTTTGAGGAGTCCAAAGGTGAGTTATACTGAAATTCCTTGCTCCTGACCTGCTGCTGTAGCCACACATTATCCTGACAACTACATCACTGTCACTGGGTCAAAATCCAGAACTTTCCTTCCAGCACTGTAGGTGTGGCTGCAGCCATTCAAGAGGAATTGACCTTCTCAAGGTCAATTCGAGATGGGCGAAACTGATCATACCAACAGCACTCACATCCCAAAAAGAAGAAAAGTGGCATTTGGACAGAGATGACCTGGAATACACTAAATGTGTGGCCTCTGGTGTGCAACTTAAATTGGTAGCACTGCCACTCTATCAGGGGAAAGTGGAGATACTGGACAAGCTACACTGGTCTTCTTTAGAGCAGAGGTAATCTGGAAGAGTTGGTCCAGAATGGTCCTAGTGATAAGAGAACAGCAGTCAATTGGACAGACTGGAGAAAATGGAATTATTCTACTTCAGGTAAAGAAGCAGAGGCAACATGAAGGAAGATATATTTTTCCCCTTTGTGTTGTTCTGATCTGGAAAGGTTGCCTGTAGAAGGCAGTGGATTCAATTGTGACAGCCAGTTCTACACATCTATATTTATGGATGAAGTAAAAGCCTGGAAGATTTTGAACAATTAAACAGGGCATTGGCGAGGAATTAAATCAACAGGTAACATGGGTTGTAAGCCACCTGGTGATCACACAAAGTTTTTGGAAAAACAGACAAGGAAAGTTTTTAGGGAGACAAGGAATGGGTTTTATTGCCCTTAACTGCTGGAACACCTGAAATAGGCTATGAGGTCCTGCACTAATATTTGCCCAGTAACCCTTTCAGGGATTGATTTTTGTTTAAAACACCTAGGGAGTCAGAAGGAAGAAAGACCTCCAAAACTGGAAGTCTCTTTATCCTGTTTTCTGGCTGAATTAATTGGCAACCTGAAAACATTTCCAAATCGCGGTGTTTTGACAACCTTGTGATCCTTGAAAAAGATGATCTGTGATCACTTTCCAAAGACTTGGATCTATACCGATTTCTATTTAAGAAGAAATTTGGAAGATCTCCCACTAGTTGACAGCTCTTAGCAATTCGATGCCATCAACAAGAATCTTAGTGCTCCCCGGCCTGGCCAAGCTGGCTATAAACAGGTACAGGCAGCAGGTTGTGGAGGGGTCGGTCATCTTTGTCGACTGCCTACACTTCTTCTGTGGTTACCTTCGAGCCTGGGTGCGCTTTAGTGAGGCAGCACACAGTGAACATCAGTGCTCTCACTGCCTTTAGGGAGAAGTGGGCCTGGAGGGGATACACTGCTTTATTTCCCCCTCCAACCCCATTATAATTTACTCCTCTTCTTCACTTCCTAGCCTATGCCCATCACCTTCTTTTTGATGTCAGCATTGCCCTCAACAGGTTTTGCTTGTTAATATGCAACTGGCCACATGTGTCTTTTCCTGGTGGCAGAATCAAGTAAGTATCATAAATTCATAACTGTGGTTTTTTCTGTCTCACTAAATATAAAAATATATTTAAAATGAAATAAAAAGAACAAAAGAAACAAAAAGAAAAAGAAAACAAAAACAAAACAGTGGACTATGTGAATTCATCGAAATCTATCTTTGTTTTCATACCATTTGCCAATAAGGCTGCTATCTTTCTTCTGTCCATTTTAAATGTAATTTCTGCAGAGTCTTTGTCGCTTGCATTGTGTGGATGTGTTTGTGTTAAGACTAAAAGGAAGCACAGTTCTAACTCTGGATTATATTTCAGACATCAATCAGCTTAACCATTTGTCTTTTTACAATGTTTTACAATAAATGGATTATTTTTGAGTTAATTAAAGAAACTTGGTGGAAGCCCTTTTCTTAATTCTGGATCACATCATAAAAGGGAAACAATTGGCCATCTTGAGGATGAAATCAAAACATTTGGACAAACAATGCAACTCAAAGTATGGTGACCAAGGAATAGTTTAAGGACAAATGGGGTAAACCTTTCAGGGCTGAGATGAGGAGGAATGTCCTCACCCAGAGGGTTCTGATCCTTTGGAATTCTCTGTCACAGAAAGTGGCAAAGGCTAAAACATTGTGTGTTTTCAAGGAGGTAGAGAGGGGTCTTGCAGCTAAAAGGATCAGGGGTTACAGGAGGGAGAGATTAGAGTTTTGAGTGCAATGATCAGCCATGATCTTATTGAATGACATTGCAGACTCAAGGAGTTAAATGGCCTACTCTTGCTCCTATCACAATAAAAAGAGAATCCAGTCTCCCCAGCTTACCTCAGTGCACCATCCAAAGGGAGAGTCTGGACATCTAGTCTCTCTGGACTGTCACTACTTAGAAGCCAAGAATTCTATCCCTTTTAAGTGAAAAGTAGAGCACCTCACATCTGCCTGCATTGATATCCATTCATTTGAGCCATTAATTGCTTATGGCTCTGTTCGCAGCTGCTCCAATCTGCTTATCCCCCTACATGTTATTTTCCCATTCTCAGCACTGGTTCCAGCCACTTGCATCCCTTGGTGCCTTTTGGCCGCACTGCAGGCACTTACCTGAAGAGTGGTCTGCTGGAAACTGGCTTCAGGGAGCTCTGGGAGGTTTAGAACCCCAACACCAACATTCTGGGGAGAGAGGGAAAAGGTGTCAGTGTCCTGCCTCGAGGAGAGAAGTGGTTCATTCCAGCTGGTCTCTGGAGTAACAAAAAAAGACTGACATTGACACAGTACCGTTCCCGACCTCTGGATGACCCAAACTGACTTGCAATCAGTCAGCTTGTAATGCAGGAAATACAAAAGTCAATCTGCACACAGCAAACTCTGGCACACAGAAGCGTGAAAAGGACTGGATCATCTATTTTTTTTTGTTTAAAATTAACCTGAATATTGGCCGTGACACGAGAGGCATCTCCCAACACTTCTTCAGAATACAAACAGCGGGATCACCCCTGTCCTTCCAACAAGAACATAGAAGGTATGGTTAGCAAGTTTGCAGGCAACACTAAAATTGGAGTTGTAGTGGACAGTGAAAAAAGGTTACCTCAGAGTACAAGGGGACCTTGATCAGACGGGCCAATGGGCTGAGGAGTGGCAGATGGAGTTTAACTTAGATAAATGTGAGGTCTTACATTTTTGAAAGGCAAATCAGGGCAGGATGTATACACTTAATGGTAAGGTCCTGGGGAGAAGTGCCAAACAAAGAGACCTTGGGGTGCAGGTTGATAGTTCCTTGAAAGTGGTGTCCCAAGTAGACAGGATAATAAAGAAGGCATTTGGTACGCTTGCCTTTTTTTGGTTAGTGCACTGAGTATACGAGTTGGGAGGTCCTGTTGAGGACACTGGTTAGGCCACTTTTGGAATACCGTGTGCTATTCTGGTCTCCCTGCTATAGGAAGGATGTTGTGAGGCTAGAAAGAGTTCAGAAAAGATTGAGAAGGATGTTGCCAGGGTTGGAGGGTTTGAGCTGCAGGGACAGGGTGAATAGGCTGGGAGACCACGAGGCTGTGCACAGTTCTCTGGAGTGTGAGTTCAGGTTTTCAGCCATGAGGAATGGTTCAGTAGTTGGGACCTGTATTTGTTGGAGTTCAGGAGAATGAGAGGTGACCTTCCTGAAAGAGAACATTTGAAAGAGCTTGATAGTGCTTCCCAACAATGGGGAGTCTAGAACTGGGCGAAACTTCAGAATAAGGAGTCTTAAGTTTAAAACAGAGATGCGGAGGAATTTCTTCTCTCAGAGGGCCATAAACCTGGGGACACCTTTTCCACAGGCAGTAGTAGGGATTGGAACTCTGAATATATCCAGGACTGAGTTAGATTTTTGATTAACTGCAGTCCCAAGGGGTTTTTCTTGGTGATAAACGAAAGTGATGTGGAGGGAGGTGACAATCAGATCAGAATGGCAGAGTGGGCTTTGGACGCTGCTCCTGTTCTTTTGTTACATTTGTATACCATTGTTTAATGAACCTCCAGCAAACTGAAAAATGCCTGAATGCTTTGCAGTGAGTCACACTTGAAACCTTTCAATCACTTCTCAGACTGTGGGGAGAATGGAGAAACTGGGATAATTCTCCCATGAGCAGAGAAGCCAATAAGGCGATTTAATCGAGATATTTAAAGTCATGAAAAATGATGAGAGCATAACTGGCCAGGCAGCATTTATTGCCCACCCCTAATTGCCCAGAGGACAGTTAAAAGTCAATCACATTGCTGTGGGTCTGGAGTCACATGTAGACCAGGTAAGGATGGCAGTTTCCTTCCCTAAAGGGCATTAATGAACTAGATGGGCTTTTTCCAACAATCAAAAATGGATTAACAGTCATCATTAGATTCTTAATCCCAAGTATTTATTGAATTCAAATTCCACCATCTGCAGTGGCAGGTTTCAAACCCAGGTCCCCAGAATGTTATCTCAGTCTCTGTCCAGCGATAATACCATGAGGCCATCGTCTCCCCTATACAAGGAAGGAAAAACAGGTTGCAGTGGCAGGAGGATCAGGAATTACAGAACACAGGTTTATCATGCAACAAAGAACTTTGGATACTGGAGACCAGACCTACTAAGTCTCGACAGATCAACGGTAACTGGCACAAGAACCCAAGGAGACACACAAGGAAGAGATCATGATAAGTTAAAATGAAGTAAGTACAAGGTTCAGCGAAAGTTATCAACAGGGATTTGAAACAAACGGTGTCTGGGGGCTAGTGCCGGAGAACCAGAGAGAATGGCCAATGTTACATTCTGGCTTGAAAACAGTTGTAAAAAAGTTGGCTCAGCAATTATAGAGCAGTCAGCTTAACATTGGTGATTGGAATCGTCTGGAAGCAATAATTCTGAATAGGAATTGCACACCAAGATCCAGATCGTTATATGTCAGAAAATGTTAGGATTTCAATATCAACCCCTGGGGAACTCCACTATAAACTTGAAAGAACTGCAGGTGCTGTAAATCAGGAACAAAAACAGAAGTTGCTGGAAACGCTCAGCAGGTCTGACAGCATCTGGGAAGAAAAAGAGGCTGCCAGACCTGCTGAGCTTTTCCAGCAACTTCTGTCTTGACCACTATAAACCTTCCTCCAGCCTGAAAAATACCCATTAACCATTCTTCTCTGTTTCCCATCCCTCAGTCAATTTTGGATCCGTGGAAAAGTACAAGTTAATTTGGAATATTCATCATGGATTTGTTAAAGGAAAATCATCTCTAACTGACTGTCTGGAGTTTTGGAAATGGTTGTGAGAGAAGGATATTATTAAGAGGTTCAGAAAAGATTTACCAGGAATGGAAGGTTTGAATTATAAGGAGCGGCTGGATAAGCTGGGACTTATTTCACTGGAGCGTAGGAGGTTGAGGGGTAACCTTAGAGAGGTTTAAAAGATCGTGAGGGGCATTGACAACATGAATCACAAAGGCATTTTCCCTAGGGTGGAAGAGTTCAAAACTTGGGGGAGGTTATGTTTAAGGTGAGAGGAAAAAGATTTAAAAAGGACATGAGGGACAACCTTTTTACACAGAGTGGTTAGTACGTGGAATGAACTTCCATTTGCAGACACAGTTACAACATTTAAGAGATATATGAATAAGTACATGAATAGGAGGGATTGGGCCAAATGCAGGCAGGTGGGGCTAGTTTGGTTTGGGAACACGGTCAGCATAGACTGGTTGGGCTCAAGTGTGCGCTTCTGCGCTGTTTGATTCTATCACTCTGAGGTAGCAGAGAAGGTTGATGAGGGTAATGCAGTTGATGTTCTGTGCATGGATTTCCAGAGGGTATTCAATACAATACCACACTGCAGACCCGTGAGGAAAGGTTTAGGTTGAGGGATAAAAGGGATAGTAGCAAAGCGGATACAAAATTGACTGAGGGATGGGAAACAGAGAAGAAGGGTTCATGGGTATTTTTCAGGCTGGAGGAAGGTTTATAGTGGTCAAAAACAGAAGTTGCTGGAAAAGCTCAGCAGATCTGGCAGCCTCTTTTTCTTCCCAGATGCTGCCAGGCCTGCTGAGCCTTTCCAGCAACTTCTGTTTTTGTTCCTGAAAGAACTGCAGGTGCTGTAAATCAAGTTTATAGTGGAGTTCCCCAGGGGTTGATATTGAAATCCTAACATTTTCTGACATATAACGATCTGGATCTTGGTGCGCAGGGAGCAGTTTCAAAGTCTGTGATTTATACAAGACTTGGGAGCATTGTAAACTCTGAGGAGGCAATGTTGTCAACTCTTAACCATTGTCTGATCAATTAAGGATGGGCAATAAATGCTGGTCTAACCAGATCCCATGAATGAATTTTAAAAAGTGACACAGCCAGTTGGCAGAGTGGGTGGGCAATTGACAGCTGAAGTACAGTGTGGAGCAGTGTGAGGTGATCTATTTCAGAAGAACATGGACAGACAGTACAAAATAAAGGATATAATTCTAAAGGAACAAAAACAGAAGTTGCTGGGAAAACTCAGCAGGTCTGGCAGCATCTATGAAGGAAAAAATCAGAGTTAATGTTTCAGGTCTACTGACCCTTCCTCAGAAGGGTATAAGATTCTAGCATATGATGCTAAAGGGTCATGCAGCAGTCGAGGCAGCTAGGTATATCTGCATAACAGATCATTAAACGTAACAGGACAGGTAAAGAGAACTCTTACTAAACCCCAATTGAAGGGGTATCCATCATTACCTCTTTGGCCCACCAGTGATGAATATCAGAGCCGTGTGAGTGTCAGTGAAAGTCAGGCAGAGAACACAGAACAGTACAGCACAGGAACGGACCCTTCAGCCTACGATGTTGTGCCGAACATGACGCCAAATTCAACTAATCCCTTCTGCCTGCGCTTGGTCCACATCCCTCCATTCCTAACATAAGAGGACTCGGGAAGAGGAAGAATAGGTTACTGGCTGTAGTCATGGAGGGAATACCACCGTCCCTGAAAATAATTCTCAGACTCCCAACCTGAAAGCTTGCTGTCTATGGATATGCAGCAAGAACAGGGTCAGGGTTAATACTGTACCACAGCTTTGCTTGTGATACACAGAGTGACAGGTGAACATCTTAAAATGAGGCAATGTCCCCTTACAAATTTTTAACCAATAGGAAGAGACAATCAAGCTGCGGAGAACGTTGTACAATGCACGGAGCATGTGTGGCCAGAGCAGCGGAGACACCCACCTGGAATTCATTGTTTTCAGTCTCGTCCAGAAATGTTCTGAGACTACTGATCTCATTCTGCAGCTTGTCCACTTCTTCACCATTCCGTTCCAGTGTCGCGAGGATCTTATCCAACTCGTCCTGCAGCACAAGAAGAGGCAAAGTCATTCAGCTGACACTGAGTCGGGGTTGGGCCAGAAATGTCTTAAGCTTTAGTGTATCCCTCAGCACAGAGTCCTGGACCCAGTGCCAGTCTGCAAAACTCAGTCAAGGTCAATTCCTTGCTCTGGAAGAACAACAATTTTCGGGCTGACCAAAAAATGACTTTCACCAAGATGAGGCTCCTTCAGGCACAGTCAAATGTTTGTCTCAGTGTGCATCCCGTAGAACAGATAGTAGAGCACAGAGCCCAGCTTCACCAAGTCGGGGACACAGTCTCAGTATGTATGGTACATCATTTAGAACTGGGATGTGGAAAAAACAGTGATCATCCTGTGGAATTCTCTATCACAGAAAGCGATGGAGGCCGGGTCACTGAGTATATTCAAGAAAGAGACACATACATTTTTAGGTATTAAAAAGTGTCAAGGTCATGGAGAGAATATGTGAATACAGCTTGGAAAGAGAGGATCAGTTATGGTCATACTGAAATGCAGAACAGGTAGGAAGGGGACTGAATGGCCTACTCCTACTCCTAATTTCAATGCTTCAAAAGGGGAAGCGGGTTTATAGAGGCAGGCAGGCAAGTTTTCAGGGGTCTGAGGTAGTGGGTGAGTTCTCTGAACAGCCAACACAAACAGGAGGGGCCAAATGGCCTCCCTTGCCTACTGTAAGCTTCTACATGTAGTACGATGGAAATCCTTTATCCCCTACCCTTTACTGTAACATTATTGGCTGTGCAAGTTGTGTTGGAGTGAAATACCTGCAAGATTTGCAGGGAAGCTTCATCCTCTCTCAGGTGTTCTTTCTTGGATGCATAAGACCTCTGGACATTTTTTAAATCTCTCAGCTTGCTCACAGGTACTTTAATGGAAGAACATCGATCCAGAAACCTGGAAAGAACAAAGACAGGAATATTACTGGGTTAGCCTGAAAATGCCTCGAAACCTTAATATTTGGAGAGTGCCAGTCTGGGCTCAAAGCCCTGGCACTGACCAAGATCAAGATAACAAAGTGTGAAGCAGGCCAAGCTGCATCTCAGGAGCACAAAAGCTGACATTTCAGGCCTAGACCCTTCATCCACAGCCTGCTGTGTTCATCCAGCTTCGCACTTTGTTATCTTGGATTCTCCAGCATCTGCAGTTCCCATTATCACTGACCAAGATCAACTTTTGTCTCCAGGCAATTTTGAACAGTCCCTCCTTTAAAGCTGTCCTCAGGAGGTTCCCATCCTTCCACTGACCACAGGCAAACGGTACGGAGTCTTCTTCCTGAATACAGCAATTACATCTCCAACTGAAGTGTTTTGTTAAGTCAGTACAGAGAGCATTGCAAGTCAGCCCTCTGTTACAAGCCATCAGACGTTAGACCACATCTGTATTCAGTTCTAGGAGCTACACCTTAAAACACAGAATGATCTTCAGCATAGATTGACCAGAATGATATTGACAGGTGTGATGTGGGCAGGCTATTCTTCCACGTGGGAAGGTCTAAGACCAAGCAACACAGCCTCACAATCAGCAGTCACCCATTTAAGATAGAAACGAGGAGAAATTTCTTCTCTTAATGGGTTTTCAAGACAAGGACATTAAGTATATTTGAGGCTGACACATTTTTAAATCAAGGAGGGAATCAAAAGTTACGGTGAAAAGGCAGGGTGTATAGTTGAGGATTATCAGAAGCAGTCTGAACAGCCTGAATGGCCTACTTCGCCTCCCGTGTTCAGTCTCAACACTGCAGCGCCCCCTCAGCGCCGACCCTCCGACAGCGCCGCGCCCCCTCAGCGCCGACCCTCCGACAGCGCCGCGCCCCCTCAGCGCCGACCCTCCGACAGCGCCGCGCCCCCTCAGCGCCGACCCTCCGACAGCGCCGCGCCCCCTCAGCGCCGACCCTCCGACAGCGCCGCGCCCCCTCAGCGCCGATCGTCCAACAATCCTACACTCTGTCAGTACTGACCTTCCATTTTCATGGTACTTCTTTAGTACTGGTTCAGGGGTTAATGACTTAGTGGCTAACTTTAGTTTAACACTGAGAACAAACTGCTGGGTATTTCTGACAGACACCCATCAGTTGCTACCAAATAGCTCTGTATCCTGGTTCTCTCTCAATACCTCTATGCGGGTTTTGAAATCTTAAAACGCTCAAACGCCTGCTGAATGCACCTGTGGATTTTGCAATTTGGTCAAATCAGTTTGCAAACCTCACTTGCCTCTACACGGCACAAATAAGATTCACAGCCCCACACAATTACCTGTGTCTTAACTGGCTCAGGTGTTCCTGACTGGCCTCCATCTTGGAACCCTTCTGTGGCAAAGCATTGCTGTAGGGAGTCAAAACGCATGTTTTTAAAATTGGCTCCTAAATCAAACCAGAAGAACCTGTGGATGCTGTAAATCAGAAACAAAAATAGAAATTGCTTGAAAAAACTCAGCAGATCTGGCACCATCTGTGGAGAGAAACCAGGTAACGTTTCAGATCGGGTGACACTCAGAACTCAGCACCTGAAATTGTTAACTCTTGATTTCTGGCCATAGATGCTGCCAGACCTGTTGAGCTTTTCCAGCAATCTCTATTTATGTTTTAAAATCGGCTGCTGGATGGCACAAACTGAGCAAAACAGAGACATGGAAGATACAATAGTTGGAACAGGGATATGATGAGGGAGATGAGCAGGGTGACACACAGACAACACACGAAGTCCCTAAGCACCACTGAACCCAGTGTCAGAGGCTGTTACTCATGTGGCGACTTGTTATTCCTGCAAGGCTCAAGGATGGATGGCTAAGAGGTGTGGAGGAGCACACGAGTAGAGTGATTATCCCTTCACCTTTACTTCAGAACTACAGCTGTTTTAGTAGCAGAGGCCTCTGACAAAAGTCAGTGAGGGTAAGGACACTGGATGCACTCTCTGAATAAAATAAACAAGATGCCAACACAAGGAGTTTCACCTTGCGTAGGTGGGGCACCAAAGAAGTCTGATCATAGAACCACGATTCTCAACTGTCAAACACCAATAAGTAGAAAACAGCTAGTTCATCAACATTGAAAAACTTTAGTAGGATGGTATTATTGGAGAGGTTTTGTACTCAAAAGATGAGGAGTGTTGCAAAGGATACAGTAAAGAAACAGGCCTACTGGTCTGATTATGGTCTAGAGTTTGTGCCCAACATGAGCCTCCTCCAACCTCCCTCTATCTCACCCAATTAACATCTCCCTCTATTCCTCATCTGTTTACCCAGTTTCCCTTTAGAAAGCATGTCAGCCACTCCCTGTGGGAGCAAGTTCCACATCCTCACTATTGTCAGGATAGTTCCTGAATTCCACAATGGATGAATTTGTGACTCTCTTGTACTTATGGTGTGTAGTGGGAACATCTTTTCTACATCTACTCTATCAAAATCTTTCTTTACTTCAAAGACAGTAATTAGATGATCCTTCAGGCTTCCCTTTTCGGTATTTGTTTGGTGTAATCTTTTAATTCTGGCATCACAGCTGTACTGCTTTGTATATCTGTATAGCACATTCTCAGTATTTCTTTGGCCTTTTCAACAATATGGAGATCTGCTGACTACAAATCCTAATAACCTTGCTGCTTTTCAATTCTGTTCTGCTAGAAATAAAAATATTATTTGCTGTTTATACAGCCGTTTCTCTTTCTTTCCTTTATCCTTGTTATGGGATGTAGGTGTCACTGAGCATTTGTTGCCCAATCCTAACTGAGTGGCTTGCTTGGCGATTTCTGAGAATAGTTAACTATATTGGTCTGGAGTTACATCAGGCCAGCGTGGATAAGGATGACAGATTTCCTTTCCTAAAGAGCATTAGTGAGCCAGATGGATTTTTACAACAATCGATGAAAGTTTCAGGGATACCATGACTAAGGCTACTTTCAATTCCGGCCTTATTCATTGTATTTAAAGTCCAACAATTGCTGTGGACACTTAAACCTTTGTCCCCAAAGCACTAGCCTGGGGCCTCTGTGTTATTAGCCCAGTGACATTCCCACCATACCACTGTCTCTCCTATAGCTTCACTAACTTGAACAGGCTGTGGTTCTATTATATATCCCTCGTCCCTTTACACCATTGAGGCACTTGCAGTAATGCTTGTACATGAACACTTGTCATGCTTGGAATGCGGTCAGCATCAAACAACAATGTCAGAAATACAGGAAGTAGGAACTGCAGATGCTGGAGAATCTGAGATAACAAGGTGTGGAGCTGGATGAACACAGCGGGCCAAGCAGCATCAGAGGAGCAGGAAAGCTGACGTTTCGGGCCTAGGCCCTTCTACAGGTGCAAGTCGGAAGTGTGATGGAATAGTGCCCACTTGCCCTGGATGGAGGCAACTCCAACAACACGCAAGAAGCTCAACACCATCCAGGACAAAGCAAGCCCCATACTTGACTGGCACCACATCTGCAAGCATCCACCAAAAGAAATTCAGAAATTCCACAACACCACATGATAGTCCAATAGGCTTATTTGAAAACACAAGTTTTTGGATTGCAGCTCCTTCAGACACTAAAACCTGAAGAAGGGGCAAGGCTCCAAAAGCTTGCGTTTTCAAATAAACCTGTTGGGAGTATAACCTGATGTCATGTGATCTCTGACTTTGTTCACCCCAATCCAACATCGGCACCTTCTCATCAAAAGAAATTCACCAAAGCTCTTTGGACAGCACCTCCCGAACTCTCAACCACTACCATCTGGAAGGACTAGGGCAGCAGAAACACGGGAACACCATCCTTCCAAGACACTCACTATCCTGACTTGGAAATATATCACAGTTCCTTCAGTGTTACTGGGTCAAAATCCTAGAATTCCCGCCCTCACAGCATTGTGGGTGTATTTAGACCAAATGATCTGCAGCAGTTCAAGAAGGCAGCCTGCCACCATCTTCTGAAGGAGCAGCTGGGGATGGGCAATAAATGATGCCATGTCCCATGAATTAATTTTTAATAGGATCTGTCAGTCTTGTGTCACATTTAGGTCCAGATGGCCTAAAGGCAGCATGTTTCCTTCCTTACAGAGACATCAGTAAACCAAGATGTTCTCTTGTTTTACAATAATGCTACAGTTTCTAAACTATTCACGATCAGATGAGGATACAGGTCTTCATCCACAGATTGGGGAGCCTATGGAGTTCACTATCACAGAAAGTGGTTGTGACTAATACATGATTTGTTTTCAAGAAGAAAGTAGACATATCTCCTGTGGCCAAAGGGAATAAGGGATTATGGGTGGGATGGCAGGATTAGGGTATTGAGCACGATAACCAACCATGATCAGAATGACTGGCACAGCAGGCTCCAGAGGTCAAAAGGCCTACTCCTGCTCCTATCTTCTCTTTTTCTAAAACTTATTGAACCGTAGGCTACATGAAGATGCTGATTAGTCTGTGCAGGCTCCCATTAGTCCGACTCCTCCCCAGGGCTCTCCAACTTTTCTCCTTTAAAAGTTATCTATCCAAATTCCCTTTCAAAAGTTTAGGGTGAATCTGCTTCTACTTTCCCCTTTTAAGCAGTGCATTCCAGATCAAAACTCTGTTTATCCAACACAACTCTTCTGCCTATTTAACCAATCACCTGATTTCTGTGCCCTCTGTTTATCAGCGCAGTCACCACTCAAAATCATTTCTCTTTAGTCACCCCATCCAAAACATTCATCAGCATTTTAACTTGACAGTTTCGGATCTAATGCCAAAGTTTTCTAAACCGAACAAAAATCTTCAAGCGGCCAGTTTTACGCATCCAAACCTTCACATTACAAGGCCAGTAACACCACTGTCCCCTGATCTAGGATTTTATGAAGGCACAGTGTAGAGAGAGCTTTTCTTTCCAAAAACTGTCCCTGGATTAAGATTGTGTGAAGGTGCAAGAACAGAGGGATCTTTACTCTGCTTCCAGCTGTGTCTCCCCTGGGAGTGATTCACATTGACACTGAGTTCCCAGTGAAGTGGACTGGGTCTGTTTTACTATGTTTGTGCTTCAAACAAGCCTTCTCCCACCCCTTTCTTTATCAGTGCCTGCACCAATTTATCCTTCCATTCTTTTCTCATTTACTTAATATCTAGCTTCCACTTAAACACATTTGCAAGACTTAACTAACACACAATGTGAGATACACACTGCTTTACTCTCTGGGAAAAAGAGGCTGCCCTCAAGTTCTCTGTGGCTTCGGCTGGACCATTCATATTATATTTGTGGCCCCTAATTCTGGTCTCTCCCAAAAGTAGGCACATCCACTTTACTAAGGACTTTACAAGTCACCCTTCCATCACGCCTTGTCTTAAGAAAAAGCCTCAGACTGTTCAATACTCCAGACTGGTGTCTCACTTATAAATGCACTTTCTTCAATTCCTTCAAGATCCGGTAAAGACTGAAACCAGGCTGTTCTCAATCACTAAAAGTTCTGCACTCAAGACAAATCGAAGCTATTAATGAAACATTATACAATCAGCTTGATAGCTACATACTATATAGCAATGTCGACTGCTGCAGTGATGTAGTCTTTCGTACTCTGGGGTAATGGTTTCCATCGAGCAGTATCAACAGTGGACACCTTCACCTTCTTCTGTTTGGGATCTGCACAGAAAAAAAAATTGCAAGTTATTGCAATGGTCTCTGCCATCCTGGAACAAGCTCGCGGGGATCAGTGCAATATGTCTGATTTGTGAGACATTCTCGCAATTCTGCACATGACTGAGAAAGTTCTGTTTTGTCACAGGTCATGTAGAAGCTGTTATGTCAATAAACACAGCAGTTTCTACAGAGGAGCACTAAATCACAGCCAACACAGCCATTCTACCATCTGTCATTCAATAAGATCATATCGCATCAGATGACTCTACCATCCTGATAACCTTTTACTCCTTCACTTCTCCAGAACTGGTCAACATCTGCCCTCAAGGGTTCTGCTTCTGAGGCAGACACTTAAAATGACTTGTGAACCTCAGAGGCAGTTTCTCAGTTTGAAGTGGAGAACATCTTATTTCGAAATGGTGACACCTCATTCTAGATTCTTCCAAAACAGGAAGCATTAACTCCATAGCCATTCTGTCAAGACTCCTTGGTGTCTTATAAGTTTCCGTAAGTCATCTCTTATTGTTCTAAACAGCAGCAGATACAAGCCTAAGCTGTGCAAACTTTTCCTGTGAGGCATCCAAGCCCATTCCCTGATCTAAATACAATAAACCTTCACTGAACTGCCTCCAATGCATTCACATCCTTCTTCAGATAAGAAGCCCAAAAATGTGCACAGTACGTCAGATGTGTTTTCGCCAATGCCCTATACAACTGAAGCATGACCTCCCTACCAGTTCATTCAATTCCTCCTGCAATAAACATGAATATTCTTTCAGCTTTCCTGATTCCTGGTTGTACCTGAACACTAAACTTTCACAGTTCATGCATGAGGATACCCAGATTCCTCTGCAAGCTCTCACTGCTTACGTTTCTTTTTTATTCTTCCTACCAAAATGGACAATTTTGCCACATTATGCCCCATTTACCAGATTTATAACTTCTTTCTAGCCCCCTTATTTCAACTTCACAATCTAATTTCTTCTTCATCTTTGTGACATCAGCAAATTTGGCAACGACACCTCCAGCCCTTTCATCCAGTCCTTCCACAATCCGCCTTTCATCCCCTGCCCTCATTCCTGCCTTACCGATCGATGACAATTTTCACTTTCTACACATGACAATTAGTTTGAAACACAACACAAGAGTGCTCACTTATCTGAATGGAAGCGTCTGTGGTTTTTCTCTTCTTTTTGGCAGGCAGTTCATTCTGTAAAGGAGAACAGACAAGTAATAGAGTCAGAGATGTACAGCATGGAAACAGATGCTTCGGTCCAACTTGTCCGTGCCGAACAGATATTCATTTGCCAGTATTTGGCCCATATCCCTCTAAACCCTTCTTATTCATATACCCATTAAGATGCCTTTTAAATGTTGTAATTGTACCACCACTTCCTCTGGTAGCTCATTCCATGCACGCATCACCCTCTGTGTGAAAATGCTGTTCCTTAAGTCCCTTTTAAATCTTTCCCCTCTCATCTTAAACCTACACCCTTTAGTTTTGGACTCCCCGACCCTACGGAAAAGACTTTGGCTATTCATCACATCCGTGCCCTCATGATTTTATAAGCCTCTATGTGTCATCCCTCACAGCGAATGAACTAACTTTTTTTAATCTTTATTCTTTTACAGAATGCGAGCCTTGTTTGGGAGGTCATTTGCAGCCTCTTTCTAACAGCCTTTGAACTGAATGACTGGCGAGTCAATTTTGGAGTCAAGTTAAGAGTCAACCCAATTACTAAGAATCAGGAGTCACATCTTTGTCATGCTGGGTAAGGACAGTAGTTTTTCTCCCCAAAAGGGTGTTTGAGAACTACATTTTTTTTGCTTTTCATTCATTCACGGAAGGTGGTGTTACCTCCTGGGTCATCATTTTTTGCCTATCCCGAGTTGCCCCTTGAGATGGGGATGGTGAGCTGTCTTTTTGAGCTGCTGCCATCCTTAGCACAAAGGAACATCCACAATGCTGTTAGAGGCGGAGTTCCAGAATTTTGACTAGTGAACAAACAACAATTTTGATTTTTAAAATAATAATCAATAGCTTCACAGTCATCATCACTGAGACTAGTTTTCAATTCCAAATTCAGGGGTCATCATGGGATTTGAACCCTTATCCCGAGTATTTAGCTGGGTCTCTAGATGTTCAGTTCAGTGACATAACCACAAAGGGATTTAAGGCTATTAGATGACTAAAGGCTTCAGGAGATCCTCTTCTGAGAGGGTTTGTCTTCCCTGTACTTTACACTATCACACTAAACCAGAATAAGCCATTGCATAGGCCTCAGCTGGAGTGCTGCCTTCAATTATGGGTACTATATGTTAGGAAAAAAACAAACCTTTGAACAGTGGGCAGGAGTGATTTACAAGAATGGTTCGAAAGATGAAGGATTACAATTACTTAAGCAGAGAAAGGAAGGGAGCAATTCGATAGAGGTGTTTAAAATCATGAAAGGTTTTGATAGATTAAACGAGGACGATCTATTTCCAGTTGAAGGATCAAGAACACAGGGGGACACTTTTAAGATGAATGGCAAAATGTGCAGAAATTAAATGAGAAATTTAATTTTTTTTAACATTACACACTAGGGATGAACATTGTAGCATATGGGAAAAGAGAGGGTATCAGAGCAATTGAATTCATGTTCAAACAAGAGATTAACCACCCGAGGGAATTTAAAAGCTTTGAATGCGCTTTATGAATGGCACGTGTTTGATCTTCGAGTATTTAGGACCAAGAGCAAATACAGATTGTGAGATGTGTAAACTTGTCATCCCCATATTGGTTCTGCGGACTGCCCATGGTAGATACTGCATGAGTGATTATAGCTGTGGCATTGAGGGAATGATAGTTTCTCGAGTTAGGTCAGGAATAGTGAACTGGCACGCAGATGGCATTGAATTAAGAGAGGCCATGATGTGGTTAGCAGGATGAGAAAATGCAAGTAGTGAGGGCAAAAGAGGCTAACAGCGTCTGAAATGGGTCAACAAAGCCCCAGAGAACTGAGGTGCATCTTCAAACAGCCTGCGTCACATTGTTAATGGCACGCACCAGAGTAAGGATGCCTTGCTGCAATTATATAGGGCCTTGGTGAGGCTATACCTTGAGTATTATGTGCTGTTTTGGTCTCCTAGCTTGAAAATGGACATTTTTGCCATTGAGTGAGTCCGGTGAAGATTTACCAGACTGATTCCTGGGATGGCAGCACTGACAAATGTGGAAAGACTGGATCGACTGGGTTTATACTCATCAGAATTTAGAAGAATGAAGTGGGAGGTTGGGTTGGAGGATCTCATGGTAACACATAAATTCTTGATGGGACTGGGCAGGTTAGAAGTGGGAAGAATATTCCTGATGTTGGGGGAGTCTAGAACTAGGGTTCACAGTCTAAGAATAAGGGGTAAGCCATTGAGGACTGAGATGAGGAAGAATCTCTTCACTCAGAGACTTCGGTACTTGGGGAATTCTCTCCCAAAGGAAGCTGGTGGGGCCAGCTCATTAGATATATTCAATAGGGAGCTGGACGTGACCCTTGTGGCTAAAGGGATCAAGGAGTATAGAGAGAAAGTGGGAATGGGATTTTGAGTTAGCATGATCAGCCATGGTCATATTGAATGATGGTGCCGGCTCAAAGGCCAAATGGCCTAATCTGTTTCTATACCCTGCTTTTAGGGTCAACAGCCCAACTCGATATTGGATGAAAATCGTACAACTGGGACGTTTTATTTTACCAACGTTGGATGATCAAGTCAGGAAATTGCCCTACTTCAGCCATCCAACCTGGGAGTTCAGATGTGGACCAAAAGTGCAGTTCTCTACTGTCTGGAGGTGGCGAGAAGGGGAAATAACTGGATAAGACTGCCCCAGAGGGATACTTTCCCATTTCCCAGCATTCTTCCAATTAAGTTTATGTTGGGAAGGTCCACTGGGGACACTCTCGGTTCTCCACCAGCTGAGGCAGTTAAAATGGTCAATTAATGGCCACTTGTGCCTCAATTCCCCACCCTGTGAAAGGTGGATAGTTTCCCGACTTGACCTGCCTATTTGTTTGGGGGCTGCTACAATTGCCCCAGTTGGAGGCACGGATGAAGGTCAAGGGCTAGCAGCTGAAAATCATCCCAGCCCCTCTCAACCTCCCTCCCCACAACGAACCCCACCTTGCGACAGAATAAAAACAACTTGATTTCCTGCTACTGGAAACCCCGGATGGCCTCGATCTTTAGGACCCAGAGGTTGACGGCCTGTGATTGGTTGGCAGTTTCTAGTGACCCACGTCTCTAAAGAGGAGGCTTGTAATAGGCCAAGAAACTTGCCCTCACATATCTGAGTGAGCTGATTGGTATGCGATAGGTTGAGTCATCTCGGCAGTAGGTTAGTCAGTTCCTGATACGTTCATACCCATATTTTGAAAGGAGAAAATGAAAAGGGCACCCTGAGGACGTCGGTGGCAATATCACTGGACTAGTAATTCAGAAGAACAGGCCAATGTTCTGGGGTCGTGGGTTCGAATCTCAACATAGCAAATGGCAGTAAGTTGAACTCAATAAAACCTGGATTTAAAAGCTAGCTTAACAGTGACCATGAACCTACAGTCACTTTTATAAAAGACCAAATGGTCCATGAGCATCCTTCAGGGAAGGAAATCTGCCATCCTCACCTGGGCTGGCTTATAAATATGACTCCAGATCTAAACCCATGTGGTTGACTCCTCTTAATTGTCCATTTAAGCATTGGCAATAAATGCTGGCATCTCCACTGGCATCCCATGCAAGTATATTTTGTAAAAAACTACGAATCCTGGATCCTGTATGGCTAATTAATTGCTTCCTGACCTTCGATGATTATTCTGCTCCCGCATCCCTCTTTTAGAATTGCACCTTTGAGCATTTATCTCCTCTTCTTGTTGTTCCTCCCAAATGGAATTATTTCACTTTTCTACATTAATTTTCATTTACCATTCACTTGCCCATTACACCGACCGCTCTACATTCTCTTGATGTCTATATTTATCTCCGTCACAATCTATAATTGCAAATTTCACATCATCTGCAGACTTTCACATCTGGCTGACACCTGGCTCTCCCACCCAGTGTTAACACTGAAACCTTTAACACAGCACAGGGAGGCAGTAAGACTGGAGTCCGGCTGTGAAACTCGTACGTTAATGAGAGAAGGATCAAGAGGGAGGCGTGGCAAAACCAGATATAAAACCACAGCAGCTTTGAAACCCTGGTAACAACAGCATGTGATGACTGACTGTCCACATACTGGGCTACTTAACTTGCTCATTTCCTCATTTCACCCACATTCGTGTCAAGAGCATAAACCAAACCATGAAGAGGGACAGAAATATTTTAGGGGTATTCTCTCTGCTATTCCTAGCACTCTTCCCTTCCTACCTCTCTCATTCTATTTTCTAATCTCTCCCACTCTCTTGCAACATGAAAGTACAGAAAATCAGAGCAAGCCATTCAGCCCTTCAGGCCTGTTCTGCCATTCAGTGTGACCATGGCCGATCTTCCAACTCAGACCCTGTCCCTGATTTCTCCCCTTACCCTTTGATCCCTTTCATCCCAAGAACTACATTCAACTCCTTCTTGAAAAAAACTCAATGCTTTAGAATGGAACCCGGGTCCCTGGTGCTGTGAGGCAGCAGTGCCACCCCTTCTCTTTGAAGGATTATTAACAAGGACAAATCACAGAATCCCTACAGTGCAGAAAGAGGCCATTTGGCCCATCAAGTCTGCCTTATAATTCTGAGGAGCATTCTACTGAGACCCACCCCATCCCGTAACCCTGCATTCCCCATGGCTAATCCACCTGGTGCGCACATCCCTGAACACCACAGGCAATTTAGCATCGCCAATCCACCTAACCTGCTGATTTTTGGACTGTGAGAGGAAAGCGGAACACCTCGAGGGAACCCACACAGACACAGGGAGAATGTGCAAACTCCAATACAAACTGCAGCCCGAGGGTGGAATCAAACCCTGGTCCATGGCGAGGTGAGGCAGCAATGCTGACCACTAAGCCACCGTGCCACCCCACCCTCATTGGGTTCAGCTGCTTTCTGTGGCAGATAATTCCACAAGGTCACCACTCTGAGTGACCAAATTTCTCATCTCTGTCCTAAATCGCTGACCCTCTATCCTTAGACAGTGACCACTAGCTCTGAGCTCCCCAGTCAATCCTTCCTGAGTTTACTCTGACCAGTCTGGTTAGAACTTTATAGGTGTCTGCGAGATTCCCCCACTTCCCTCACACCCCCACTTTATTCTTCCAAACTCCAGTGAATACAGACTTATAGACAGAGTCTTAACTGATCCAGTCTCTTTTCATGCGTCAGTCCTGTCATCCCAGGAATCAGTCTGATAAACATTCTCTCTTTACTTTCCAAGCAATGTCCCTATCGGTTTCCTCTTTGATATCAGGGTGAGAAATTCCGTACCTCTTTGTACCCCATTTCAATATTCTTTTTCCCTGCAGCCCCCGTTGACGTGGTTTTAGATACTTTCTTCCTTGGCTCCATAATCTTGGCTCTCCGGTGTTTTGGTTTTCCAGCTGCAATCGATTCTTGGGTTTCAATTCGTTTAGTTCCTGAAGAAAGAGAATTTTGGACACAATTTAGAGCCAAATTTGCTTCAGTCTGTTTTGTCAATCAAGCACAGCTAAACCTCATCATGACTTACAGACATTTGCAATAGATATGACTGGGCTCTTTGTAAGAACCAGGAATCTCCAGGTTCTATTTTAACTCCTTGGGAAGTGACATCGTAGTGGTATTTCTGCTGGGCTTGTAACCCAAGTGTTATTCAAAATGGGGCCCTCGTGTTCCAGTGGTAGTGTGTCTGTTTTTGAGTTAGATGTTTTAGGTTCTTGACAGATATCATAAAATGCTAGTGAGTTTTGAGAAGATTTGTAGCTCAGGTTGAGGTTCTGGATGTGAGTTTGCTCGCTGAGCTGGAAGGTTCGTTTTCAGACGTTCGTCACCATTCTAAGTAACGTCATCAGTGAGCCTCCGAGGAAGCGCTGGTGTTATATCCCGCTTTCTATTTATCGGTTTAGGTTTCCTTGGGTTGGTGATGTCATTTCCTGTTCTTTTTCTCAGGGGATGGTAGATTGGCTCCAAATCAATGCGTTTGTTGATGGAATTCCGGTTGGAATGCCATGTTTCTAGGAATTCGTGTGCGTGTCTCTGTTTGGCTTGTCCTAGGATGAATGCATTGTCCCAATCAAAGTGGTGTCCTTCCTCATCTGTATGTAAGAATACGAGTGATAGTGGGTCATGTCTTTTTGTGGCTAGTTGATGTTCATGTATCCTGGTGGCTAGCTTTCTGCCTGTTTGTCCAATGTAGTGTTTGTCACAGTTCTTGCAAGGTATTTTGTAGATGATGTTCGTTTTGCTTGTTGTCTGTATAGGGTCTTTTAAGTTCATGAGCTGCTGTTGTGTGTTGGTGGGTTTGTGGGCTACCCTGATGCCAAGAGGTCTGAGTAGCCTGGCAGTCATTTCGGAAATGTCTTTGATGTAGGGGAGAGTGGTTATGGTTTCTGGGCATTTCCGAAATGACTGCCAGACTACTCGGACCACTTGGCATCAGGGTAGCACACAAACCCACCAACACACTAAAACAGCAGCTCATGAACTTAAAAGACCCTATACAGACAACAAGCAAAATGAACATCATCTACAAAATACCTTGCAAAAACTGTGACAAACACTACATTGGACAAACAGGCAGAAAGCTAGCCACCAGGATACATGAACATCAACTAGCCACAAAACGACATGACCCACTATCACTCGTATCCTTACATACAGATGAGGAAGGACACCACTTTGATTGGGACAACGCATCCATCCTAGGACAAGACAAACAGAGACACGCACAAGAATTCCTAGAGGCATGGCATTCCAACCGGAACTCCATCAACAAACATATTGGCTCCAAATCAATCTACCATCCCCTGAGAAAAAGAACAGGAAATGACATCACCAACCCAAGGAAACCTAACCAGATAAATAGAAAGCGGGACATAACACCAGCGCTTCGTCGGAGGCTCACTGATGATGTTACCTAGAATGGCGACGAAACGTCTGAAAACTAACCTTCCAGCTCAGCGAGCAAACTCACATCCATATCATAAAATGACTGTACATTCAAGTTGTTGGTTGGTTCACCAAGCTGTTTTGTCTCCTTTCTGGGTTACATAGTCAGTGCTGTGTAGCCTCCGTTGAAGTGCTGTAGTTCAGTTCCACTTTGAATTTATATGGTCCAGTCTGTCATGGTTGGCAGTCTTCTTCCCAGTTTTGCACCGCAGTGTGATGTAAATGGGGTCTATTTCAGCATGTTTGTTAATTGCACTGGTGGTTGAAAACCAGGCCACCAGGAATTCTCGTGCCAGTCTCTGTCTTGCTTGCTCTAGTACTGTAACTTTATCCTAGTCAAATGTATGCCTTTCTATGTCGGAGCATATTGAAACAAGGGAGAGCTGGTTGTGCCATTTTGCTGCGAGTTGACATTTATATATCCTGGTGGCGAGTTTCCTGCCCGTCTGTTCTACGTCGTGTTTCTCACAGCTGCTGCGTGGCATTTTAGATATCACATTTATCCTACTCATTGGGGGTATGGGGTCTTTTCGTCTTTGTGAGTAACTGGTGATGTGAGGCTGTTGGTTTGTGTGCTATCCTTATTCCAAGAGGTCATAGAAATCTTGTAGTCAGTTCTGATATGTTTCTATCATAGGGTAGGGTGGCCAGTGTTTTGGGGCATACTGTGTCATCTTGGTGTTGTTTCTTTGCCAGGCATCGGCTGACGAATTTGTTACGATACCCATTGTTTGTAAAGACTCTGTACAGGTGTTCCTCTTCATTTTTGCACAGCTCCGGGGAGTTGCAGTGAGTGATCGCTCAGTTAAACAGAGTCTTGACACATCTCAGTTTGTGGATGCTGGGGTGATCACTGTTGTAATTCATTATTTGGTCTGTGTGCATTGTCTTTCTGTACAGACCAAATCCTGAATTACAACAGTGATCACCCCAGCATCCACAAACTGAGATGTGTCAAGACTCTGTTTAACTGAGCGATCACTCTCTGCAACAGCTGCATAAAAGCTAACAGGAACACCTATACAGAGTATTTGCAAACAATGGGAACCCTAACAGCTTCGTCCACTGATGCCTGGTAAGCAAACAAAACCAAGATGACACTGCGCACCCCAAGACTCTGGCCACATGTTAGAAACACATCAGAAATGACTACATGACTCCTACAACTTATTGGAATAAGGATAGCACACAAACCAACAACCACACTTCACCAGTTACTCTGAAAGACAAAAGACCCCATTACCCATAACGAGCAGGACAAATATGATATGTAAAATACCATGCAGCAATTGCAAACAAGACTACAGAGGACAGGTGGGCAGGAAACTCACCACCAGGATACATGAATGTCAGAAGTCACATGACACCAGGTTATAGTCCAACAGATTTATGTGAAAACAGAAGCTTTCGGAGCCTCAGACCTTCCTGAGGTGCTAGTGAGAGCGGTAGATTCAGACACAGCATTTATAAGTAAAAGATCAAAGGGTCACTTCATTGAGGAGGATTTACTAAACAAACCTAAGACGCTGTTGAATATTTAATCAGTTGGAAGATTTTAATTGATTAATATGTATATGTAAGTCCCCAGATTCCTTTGAAGTCACTGTCCTGTGAGAACTAAAGGTTTTATCAGTGTAAAGAAGAGATGACATTTTAGGTCAGACAATGCATGTTGGGCGTGAAGCCTTGCTTAGAATCTGTTTGTGTCTTGGTTTGGACTCAGACTGGTTTTACTTCCAAAGTAGGAATATATAGAATGCTACCATGACTGACTATCTATAAATTGTGTGTCTTTTGAACAAAATAGAATATATCTGCAAATACAAATTCACCTCACACAGATTCACGAGTGTGTGTGTTGTGTGTGTGAGAGAGTGAGCGAGTGAGAGTGAGTGTGTGAAAGTGTGAGTGTGAGAGAGCGCGAGAGCGCGAGCGAAGGTGTGACTGTGTAGTGTGTGTAAAAGAGCTTATGTGAGTGAGCGCCTGTGAGTGTGTGTAGTACGGTGGGGTCACTTGTAGTGCGACATGAACCCAAGATCCCGGTTGAGGCTGTCGTCGTGGATACAGAACATGGCTATCAGGCTCTGCTCAGCGACTCTGCGTTGTTGTGTTTCCCAAAGTCCAACTTAGAGGATGTTTACTCGAAGACCCGAACCAAATCTCCTTCACTGCTGAAGCGTTCACCCACTGGGAGGGAGCATTCCTGCGTAGCAATTGTTGTGCAGTGTCAATTCATCCATTGTTGTAGCATCTGCATGATTTTGCCAATAATACCATGCCTCGGGCCATCTTTGCCTGCAGTATATGAGACAACCAATATTGGCTGAGTTACATGAGCATCTGCTATGTATGTGATGGGTGGTGTTTCCACATGTGATGGTAGTATCCATGTCTAAGATCAGACGTGTCTTACAGATGTTGCCATGACAGGGTTGTATGGCGCTGTGATTGATGCTGTCCTAAAGACTGGGTAGTTTGTTGCGAACAATGGTCTGTTTAAGGTTTGGCGATTGTTTGATGGTGAGAAGTGGAAGCATAGGGAAGACCTTGGCGAGGTGCTCATCATCATCGCTAATGTGTTGAATGCTGTGAAGAACGTGGCGTAGTTTCTCCGCTCCCAGAAGTACTAGACGATGAAGGGTATCTTTCAAACATATCCCAAGTCTGTCATTTCAGGACGTCATTACAGTTTCTCACTGCGGCATGTTGGAACTGGCAATCGAAGAGTTCAGCATTATATCCTGTTCCTATGAGGGCGTCCCGTAACACCTTCAGGTATCTATCTCATTCCTCCTCATCATGCACAGGGCTTGTCCATTGCAAATAGCTGTTTTAATATGTTTGGGGTGGAAGCTAGAGAAGTGCAGCATCATGAAGTTATCCATGGGCTTGCAGTAGAATGAGGTGTTGAGGTGCCCATGCCTGATGGAGATGGGGGAGTCCAAGAATGAGACTAATTCTAAATAGTCATCCATGGTAAGTCTGATGGTGGGATGAAACTTGTTGATATCACCTGTGTAGTTGCTTCAGTGATTCCTCGCCATGAGTCCAAAGGTAGAAAATGTCAATGTATCTCGCATATAACTTTGATCGGAGATTCTATGACAAAGAACGTTCCTAGTTTGACTGGTCCGTGGGTGCAGAGTTTCTATATGAAATTTGTAGTGTCGTGACAGAAGCGACAATGAGTTTCAAGATGCCATCGACATAGCCAAAGAGGTTCTCACAAAGTGTCCCATTGCCTGATACGATGGGACGTCCAGGTGCATTGGCTTTGCGTATCTTTGAAAGGCAGTAGAAGTCTCCGACATGGGAAGTATGTGGGACGAGATTACGTAGGGTACTCTGAAAGACTAGATCAAAGTCCTGCTCAGTGGTGTGACCCTTCGATCTTTTACTTATAAATTCTGTGTCTGATACTTGCTCTGTCACTGACACCTGAAGAAGGACAGAGGCTCCAAAAGATTATGTTTTCAAATAAACCTGCTGGACTATAGCCTGGAGTCATGCAATTTCTGACACTGTCCACCCCAGTACAACACTGCCACCTCCACATCAAGGATACATAAACACCAAATCGCAGCAAAACGGCATGACCAACTCTCCCTCATTTTAATACACGCCAACATCAAATTGACTGGGATACAGCACTGGGACAAGTGGGGCAGAGACAGGCAAGCGAATTCCCAGAGGCCTGGTATTTAACCACCGATGCAATTAACAAACATGTTGAAATAGACTCCATCTTCATCCCACTATGAAACAAAACCAGAAACAAGACTGCCCACCATAACAGACTGGACCATATAAATTCAGAGCGGGACAGAACAACAGCACTTCAACGGAGGCTACACAGCAATGACAATGTCACCCAGAAAGGAGACGAAACGTTAGCATGAAAACCAATCAATAACTCCAACTGCAACCCAAGCTAAAGGTCTTCATTAAAAC